>NW_028325239.1:300000-455498 GCF_987193195.1 Phasianus colchicus | reverse complement strand
TGTGATAAAATGCCACATTTCTGAAAGAAACTGTCCTCTTGCGGAGTGTAATGCTGTATGTTCCGGAGGAAATGGGAAATATTCAGCAGAGTCCTGGTATTTCTGGGAGAAGAGGTCTGATGTGGGGGGGGGAAGGTGATGTATCTGTGAGAAAGCTGGTGTTTCTGGGAGAAAATGCCAGGTATTGGTGAGGAAACAGATGCTAGAGAGGGAAAAGGCTGGTATTTTGGGGAAAAAAGGCCGTTTTTTAAAGAATAAGCTGGCATTTCTGGGAGAATATGTCCCATCTTTGGGAGAAAACGGGTGTATGTGGGAGAAAATGTCGTGTATTTGGGAGAAAGCTGGTGTATGTGGGAGAAAAGGCCATTGTGATGGGAGTCAGTGTGATCTTGAGGAGTGGAAAGCAGTATTCTTGAGATGAAACGTGAGGTATTTCTAAGAGTCCTGGTATTTCTGGGAGAAAATGTCTTGTTTTGGAGAGCCAAAGTCCCATTTTGGGGGCAGAAGCTGGTATTTCTCTGACACTGCCATCTTGATGGGGGTAAGTGTGATCTTGAGGAGTGTAAAGCAGCATTTTGGTTAGAAAATGGGAGCTCTTCCTAAGAGCAGTGCTATTTCTGGGAGAAAAGGAGCTCTACTGGGCATAAAAATGGTGTATCTGTGATAAAATGCCACATTTCTGAAAGAAACTGTCCTCTTGCGGAGTGTAATGCTGTATGTTCCGGAGGAAATGGGAAATATTCAGCAGAGTCCTGGTATTTCTGGGAGAAGAGGTCTGATGTGGGGGGGGGAAGGTGATGTATCTGTGAGAAAGCTGGTGTTTCTGGGAGAAAATGCCAGGTATTGGTGAGGAAACAGATGCTAGAGAGGGAAAAGGCTGGTATTTTGGGGAAAAAAGGCCGTTTGTTAAAGAATAAGCTGGCATTTCTGGGAGAATATGTCCCATCTTTGGGAGAAAACGGGTGTATGTGGGAGAAAATGTCGTGTATTTGGGAGAAAGCTGGTGTATGTGGGAGAAAAGGCCATTGTGATGGGAGTCAGTGTGATCTTGAGGAGTGGAAAGCAGTATTCTTGAGATGAAACGTGAGGTATTTCTAAGAGTCCTGGTATTTCTGGGAGAAAATGTCTTGTTTTGGAGAGCCAAAGTCCCATTTTGGGGGCAGAAGCTGGTATTTCTGTGACACTGCCATCTTGATGGGGGTAAGTGTGATCTTGAGGAGTGTAAAGCAGCATTTTGGTTAGAAAATGGGAGCTCTTCCTAAGAGCAGTGCTATTTCTGGGAGAAAAGGAGCTCTACTGGGCATAAAAATGGTGTATCTGTGATAAAATGCCACATTTCTGAAAGAAACTGTCCTCTTGCGGAGTGTAATGCTGTATGTTCCGGAGGAAATGGGAAATATTCAGCAGAGTCCTGGTATTTCTGGGAGAAGAGGTCTGATGTGGGGGGGAAGGTGATGTATCTGTGAGAAAGCTGGTGTTTCTGGGAGAAAATGCCAGGTATTGGTGAGGAAACAGATGCTAGAGAGGGAAAAGGCTGGTATTTTGGGGAAAAAAGGCCGTTTGTTAAAGAATAAGCTGGCATTTCTGGGAGAATATGTCCCATCTTTGGGAGAAAACGGGTGTATGTGGGAGAAAATGTCGTGTATTTGGGAGAAAGCTGGTGTATGTGGGAGAAAAGGCCATTGTGATGGGAGTCAGTGTGATCTTGAGGAGTGGAAAGCAGTATTCTTGAGATGAAACGTGAGGTATTTCTAAGAGTCCTGGTATTTCTGGGAGAAAATGTCTTGTTTTGGAGAGCCAAAGTCCCATTTTGGGGGCAGAAGCTGGTATTTCTGTGACACTGCCATCTTGATGGGGGTAAGTGTGATCTTGAGGAGTGTAAAGCAGCATTTTGGTTAGAAAATGGGAGCTCTTCCTAAGAGCAGTGCTATTTCTGGGAGAAAAGGAGCTCTACTGGGCATAAAAATGGTGTATCTGTGATAAAATGCCACATTTCTGAAAGAAACTGTCCTCTTGCGGAGTGTAATGCTGTATGTTCCGGAGGAAATGGGAAATATTCAGCAGAGTCCTGGTATTTCTGGGAGAAGAGGTCTGATGTGGGGGGGGGAAGGTGATGTATCTGTGAGAAAGCTGGTGTTTCTGGGAGAAAATGCCAGGTATTGGTGAGGAAACAGATGCTAGAGAGGGAAAAGGCTGGTATTTTGGGGAAAAAAGGCCGTTTGTTAAAGAATAAGCTGGCATTTCTGGGAGAATATGTCCCATCTTTGGGAGAAAACGGGTGTATGTGGGAGAAAATGTCGTGTATTTGGGAGAAAGCTGGTGTATGTGGGAGAAAAGGCCATTGTGATGGGAGTCAGTGTGATCTTGAGGAGTGGAAAGCAGTATTCTTGAGATGAAACGTGAGGTATTTCTAAGAGTCCTGGTATTTCTGGGAGAAAATGTCTGGTTTTGGAGAGCCAAAGTCCCATTTTGGGGGCAGAAGCTGGTATTTCTCTGACACTGCCATCTTGATGGGGGTAAGTGTGATCTTGAGGAGTGTAAAGCAGCATTTTGGTTAGAAAATGGGAGCTCTTCCTAAGAGCAGTGCTATTTCTGGGAGAAAAGGAGCTCTACTGGGCATAAAAATGGTGTATCTGTGATAAAATGCCACATTTCTGAAAGAAACTGTCCTCTTGCGGAGTGTAATGCTGTATGTTCCGGAGGAAATGGGAAATATTCAGCAGAGTCCTGGTATTTCTGGGAGAAGAGGTCTGATGTGGGGGGGGGAAGGTGATGTATCTGTGAGAAAGCTGGTGTTTCTGGGAGAAAATGCCAGGTATTGGTGAGGAAACAGATGCTAGAGAGGGAAAAGGCTGGTATTTTGGGGAAAAAAGGCCGTTTGTTAAAGAATAAGCTGGCATTTCTGGGAGAATATGTCCCATCTTTGGGAGAAAACGGGTGTATGTGGGAGAAAATGTCGTGTATTTGGGAGAAAGCTGGTGTATGTGGGAGAAAAGGCCATTGTGATGGGAGTCAGTGTGATCTTGAGGAGTGGAAAGCAGTATTCTTGAGATGAAACGTGAGGTATTTCTAAGAGTCCTGATTTCTGGGAGAAAATGTCTTGTTTTGGAGAGCCAAAGTCCCATTTTGGGGGCAGAAGCTGGTATTTCTCTGACACTGCCATCTTGATGGGGGTAAGTGTGATCTTGAGGAGTGTAAAGCAGCATTTTGGTTAGAAAATGGGAGCTCTTCCTAAGAGCAGTGCTATTTCTGGGAGAAAAGGAGCTCTACTGGGCATAAAAATGGTGTATCTGTGATAAAATGCCACATTTCTGAAAGAAACTGTCCTCTTGCGGAGTGTAATGCTGTATGTTCCGGAGGAAATGGGAAATATTCAGCAGAGTCCTGGTATTTCTGGGAGAAGAGGTCTGATGTGGGGGGGGGAAGGTGATGTATCTGTGAGAAAGCTGGTGTTTCTGGGAGAAAATGCCAGGTATTGGTGAGGAAACAGATGCTAGAGAGGGAAAAGGCTGGTATTTTGGGGAAAAAAGGCCGTTTGTTAAAGAATAAGCTGGCATTTCTGGGAGAATATGTCCCATCTTTGGGAGAAAACGGGTGTATGTGGGAGAAAATGTCGTGTATTTGGGAGAAAGCTGGTGTATGTGGGAGAAAAGGCCATTGTGATGGGAGTCAGTGTGATCTTGAGGAGTGGAAAGCAGTATTCTTGAGATGAAACGTGAGGTATTTCTAAGAGTCCTGGTATTTCTGGGAGAAAATGTCTTGTTTTGGAGAGCCAAAGTCCCATTTTGGGGGCAGAAGCTGGTATTTCTCTGACACTGCCATCTTGATGGGGGTAAGTGTGATCTTGAGGAGTGTAAAGCAGCATTTTGGTTAGAAAATGGGAGCTCTTCCTAAGAGCAGTGCTATTTCTGGGAGAAAAGGAGCTCTACTGGGCATAAAAATGGTGTATCTGTGATAAAATGCCACATTTCTGAAAGAAACTGTCCTCTTGCGGAGTGTAATGCTGTATGTTCCGGAGGAAATGGGAAATATTCAGCAGAGTCCTGGTATTTCTGGGAGAAGAGGTCTGATGTGGGGGGGGGAAGGTGATGTATCTGTGAGAAAGCTGGTGTTTCTGGGAGAAAATGCCAGGTATTGGTGAGGAAACAGATGCTAGAGAGGGAAAAGGCTGGTATTTTGGGGAAAAAAGGCCGTTTGTTAAAGAATAAGCTGGCATTTCTGGGAGAATATGTCCCATCTTTGGGAGAAAACGGGTGTATGTGGGAGAAAATGTCGTGTATTTGGGAGAAAGCTGGTGTATGTGGGAGAAAAGGCCATTGTGATGGGAGTCAGTGTGATCTTGAGGAGTGGAAAGCAGTATTCTTGAGATGAAACGTGAGGTATTTCTAAGAGTCCTGGTATTTCTGGGAGAAAATGTCTTGTTTTGGAGAGCCAAAGTCCCATTTTGGGGGCAGAAGCTGGTATTTCTCTGACACTGCCATCTTGATGGGGGTAAGTGTGATCTTGAGGAGTGTAAAGCAGCATTTTGGTTAGAAAATGGGAGCTCTTCCTAAGAGCAGTGCTATTTCTGGGAGAAAAGGAGCTCTACTGGGCATAAAAATGGTGTATCTGTGATAAAATGCCACATTTCTGAAAGAAACTGTCCTCTTGCGGAGTGTAATGCTGTATGTTCCGGAGGAAATGGGAAATATTCAGCAGAGTCCTGGTATTTCTGGGAGAAGAGGTCTGATGTGGGGGGGAAGGTGATGTATCTGTGAGAAAGCTGGTGTTTCTGGGAGAAAATGCCAGGTATTGGTGAGGAAACAGATGCTAGAGAGGGAAAAGGCTGGTATTTTGGGGAAAAAAGGCCGTTTGTTAAAGAATAAGCTGGCATTTCTGGGAGAATATGTCCCATCTTTGGGAGAAAACGGGTGTATGTGGGAGAAAATGTCGTGTATTTGGGAGAAAGCTGGTGTATGTGGGAGAAAAGGCCATTGTGATGGGAGTCAGTGTGATCTTGAGGAGTGGAAAGCAGTATTCTTGAGATGAAACGTGAGGTATTTCTAAGAGTCCTGGTATTTCTGGGAGAAAATGTCTTGTTTTGGAGAGCCAAAGTCCCATTTTGGGGGCAGAAGCTGGTATTTCTGTGACACTGCCATCTTGATGGGGGTAAGTGTGATCTTGAGGAGTGTAAAGCAGCATTTTGGTTAGAAAATGGGAGCTCTTCCTAAGAGCAGTGCTATTTCTGGGAGAAAAGGAGCTCTACTGGGCATAAAAATGGTGTATCTGTGATAAAATGCCACATTTCTGAAAGAAACTGTCCTCTTGCGGAGTGTAATGCTGTATGTTCCGGAGGAAATGGGAAATATTCAGCAGAGTCCTGGTATTTCTGGGAGAAGAGGTCTGATGTGGGGGGGGGGAAGGTGATGTATCTGTGAGAAAGCTGGTGTTTCTGGGAGAAAATGCCAGGTATTGGTGAGGAAACAGATGCTAGAGAGGGAAAAGGCTGGTATTTTGGGGAAAAAAGGCCGTTTGTTAAAGAATAAGCTGGCATTTCTGGGAGAATATGTCCCATCTTTGGGAGAAAACGGGTGTATGTGGGAGAAAATGTCGTGTATTTGGGAGAAAGCTGGTGTATGTGGGAGAAAAGGCCATTGTGATGGGAGTCAGTGTGATCTTGAGGAGTGGAAAGCAGTATTCTTGAGATGAAACGTGAGGTATTTCTAAGAGTCCTGGTATTTCTGGGAGAAAATGTCTGGTTTTGGAGAGCCAAAGTCCCATTTTGGGGGCAGAAGCTGGTATTTCTCTGACACTGCCATCTTGATGGGGGTAAGTGTGATCTTGAGGAGTGTAAAGCAGCATTTTGGTTAGAAAATGGGAGCTCTTCCTAAGAGCAGTGCTATTTCTGGGAGAAAAGGAGCTCTACTGGGCATAAAAATGGTGTATCTGTGATAAAATGCCACATTTCTGAAAGAAACTGTCCTCTTGCGGAGTGTAATGCTGTATGTTCCGGAGGAAATGGGAAATATTCAGCAGAGTCCTGGTATTTCTGGGAGAAGAGGTCTGATGTGGGGGGGGGAAGGTGATGTATCTGTGAGAAAGCTGGTGTTTCTGGGAGAAAATGCCAGGTATTGGTGAGGAAACAGATGCTAGAGAGGGAAAAGGCTGGTATTTTGGGGAAAAAAGGCCGTTTGTTAAAGAATAAGCTGGCATTTCTGGGAGAATATGTCCCATCTTTGGGAGAAAACGGGTGTATGTGGGAGAAAATGTCGTGTATTTGGGAGAAAGCTGGTGTATGTGGGAGAAAAGGCCATTGTGATGGGAGTCAGTGTGATCTTGAGGAGTGGAAAGCAGTATTCTTGAGATGAAACGTGAGGTATTTCTAAGAGTCCTGGTATTTCTGGGAGAAAATGTCTTGTTTTGGAGAGCCAAAGTCCCATTTTGGGGGCAGAAGCTGGTATTTCTGTGACACTGCCATCTTGATGGGGGTAAGTGTGATCTTGAGGAGTGTAAAGCAGCATTTTGGTTAGAAAATGGGAGCTCTTCCTAAGAGCAGTGCTATTTCTGGGAGAAAAGGAGCTCTACTGGGCATAAAAATGGTGTATCTGTGATAAAATGCCACATTTCTGAAAGAAACTGTCCTCTTGCGGAGTGTAATGCTGTATGTTCCGGAGGAAATGGGAAATATTCAGCAGAGTCCTGGTATTTCTGGGAGAAGAGGTCTGATGTGGGGGGGGGAAGGTGATGTATCTGTGAGAAAGCTGGTGTTTCTGGGAGAAAATGCCAGGTATTGGTGAGGAAACAGATGCTAGAGAGGGAAAAGGCTGGTATTTTGGGGAAAAAAGGCCGTTTGTTAAAGAATAAGCTGGCATTTCTGGGAGAATATGTCCCATCTTTGGGAGAAAACGGGTGTATGTGGGAGAAAATGTCGTGTATTTGGGAGAAAGCTGGTGTATGTGGGAGAAAAGGCCATTGTGATGGGAGTCAGTGTGATCTTGAGGAGTGGAAAGCAGTATTCTTGAGATGAAACGTGAGGTATTTCTAAGAGTCCTGGTATTTCTGGGAGAAAATGTCTGGTTTTGGAGAGCCAAAGTCCCATTTTGGGGGCAGAAGCTGGTATTTCTCTGACACTGCCATCTTGATGGGGGTAAGTGTGATCTTGAGGAGTGTAAAGCAGCATTTTGGTTAGAAAATGGGAGCTCTTCCTAAGAGCAGTGCTATTTCTGGGAGAAAAGGAGCTCTACTGGGCATAAAAATGGTGTATCTGTGATAAAATGCCACATTTCTGAAAGAAACTGTCCTCTTGCGGAGTGTAATGCTGTATGTTCCGGAGGAAATGGGAAATATTCAGCAGAGTCCTGGTATTTCTGGGAGAAGAGGTCTGATGTGGGGGGGGGAAGGTGATGTATCTGTGAGAAAGCTGGTGTTTCTGGGAGAAAATGCCAGGTATTGGTGAGGAAACAGATGCTAGAGAGGGAAAAGGCTGGTATTTTGGGGAAAAAAGGCCGTTTGTTAAAGAATAAGCTGGCATTTCTGGGAGAATATGTCCCATCTTTGGGAGAAAACGGGTGTATGTGGGAGAAAATGTCGTGTATTTGGGAGAAAGCTGGTGTATGTGGGAGAAAAGGCCATTGTGATGGGAGTCAGTGTGATCTTGAGGAGTGGAAAGCAGTATTCTTGAGATGAAACGTGAGGTATTTCTAAGAGTCCTGGTATTTCTGGGAGAAAATGTCTTGTTTTGGAGAGCCAAAGTCCCATTTTGGGGGCAGAAGCTGGTATTTCTGTGACACTGCCATCTTGATGGGGGTAAGTGTGATCTTGAGGAGTGTAAAGCAGCATTTTGGTTAGAAAATGGGAGCTCTTCCTAAGAGCAGTGCTATTTCTGGGAGAAAAGGAGCTCTACTGGGCATAAAAATGGTGTATCTGTGATAAAATGCCACATTTCTGAAAGAAACTGTCCTCTTGCGGAGTGTAATGCTGTATGTTCCGGAGGAAATGGGAAATATTCAGCAGAGTCCTGGTATTTCTGGGAGAAGAGGTCTGATGTGGGGGGGGGAAGGTGATGTATCTGTGAGAAAGCTGGTGTTTCTGGGAGAAAATGCCAGGTATTGGTGAGGAAACAGATGCTAGAGAGGGAAAAGGCTGGTATTTTGGGGAAAAAAGGCCGTTTGTTAAAGAATAAGCTGGCATTTCTGGGAGAATATGTCCCATCTTTGGGAGAAAACGGGTGTATGTGGGAGAAAATGTCGTGTATTTGGGAGAAAGCTGGTGTATGTGGGAGAAAAGGCCATTGTGATGGGAGTCAGTGTGATCTTGAGGAGTGGAAAGCAGTATTCTTGAGATGAAACGTGAGGTATTTCTAAGAGTCCTGGTATTTCTGGGAGAAAATGTCTTGTTTTGGAGAGCCAAAGTCCCATTTTGGGGGCAGAAGCTGGTATTTCTGTGACACTGCCATCTTGATGGGGGTAAGTGTGATCTTGAGGAGTGTAAAGCAGCATTTTGGTTAGAAAATGGGAGCTCTTCCTAAGAGCAGTGCTATTTCTGGGAGAAAAGGAGCTCTACTGGGCATAAAAATGGTGTATCTGTGATAAAATGCCACATTTCTGAAAGAAACTGTCCTCTTGCGGAGTGTAATGCTGTATGTTCCGGAGGAAATGGGAAATATTCAGCAGAGTCCTGGTATTTCTGGGAGAAGAGGTCTGATGTGGGGGGGGGAAGGTGATGTATCTGTGAGAAAGCTGGTGTTTCTGGGAGAAAATGCCAGGTATTGGTGAGGAAACAGATGCTAGAGAGGGAAAAGGCTGGTATTTTGGGGAAAAAAGGCCGTTTTTTAAAGAATAAGCTGGCATTTCTGGGAGAATATGTCCCATCTTTGGGAGAAAACGGGTGTATGTGGGAGAAAATGTCGTGTATTTGGGAGAAAGCTGGTGTATGTGGGAGAAAAGGCCATTGTGATGGGAGTCAGTGTGATCTTGAGGAGTGGAAAGCAGTATTCTTGAGATGAAACGTGAGGTATTTCTAAGAGTCCTGGTATTTCTGGGAGAAAATGTCTTGTTTTGGAGAGCCAAAGTCCCATTTTGGGGGCAGAAGCTGGTATTTCTGTGACACTGCCATCTTGATGGGGGTAAGTGTGATCTTGAGGAGTGTAAAGCAGCATTTTGGTTAGAAAATGGGAGCTCTTCCTAAGAGCAGTGCTATTTCTGGGAGAAAAGGAGCTCTACTGGGCATAAAAATGGTGTATCTGTGATAAAATGCCACATTTCTGAAAGAAACTGTCCTCTTGCGGAGTGTAATGCTGTATGTTCCGGAGGAAATGGGAAATATTCAGCAGAGTCCTGGTATTTCTGGGAGAAGAGGTCTGATGTGGGGGGGGGAAGGTGATGTATCTGTGAGAAAGCTGGTGTTTCTGGGAGAAAATGCCAGGTATTGGTGAGGAAACAGATGCTAGAGAGGGAAAAGGCTGGTATTTTGGGGAAAAAAGGCCGTTTTTTAAAGAATAAGCTGGCATTTCTGGGAGAATATGTCCCATCTTTGGGAGAAAACGGGTGTATGTGGGAGAAAATGTCGTGTATTTGGGAGAAAGCTGGTGTATGTGGGAGAAAAGGCCATTGTGATGGGAGTCAGTGTGATCTTGAGGAGTGGAAAGCAGTATTCTTGAGATGAAACGTGAGGTATTTCTAAGAGTCCTGGTATTTCTGGGAGAAAATGTCTTGTTTTGGAGAGCCAAAGTCCCATTTTGGGGGCAGAAGCTGGTATTTCTGTGACACTGCCATCTTGATGGGGGTAAGTGTGATCTTGAGGAGTGTAAAGCAGCATTTTGGTTAGAAAATGGGAGCTCTTCCTAAGAGCAGTGCTATTTCTGGGAGAAAAGGAGCTCTACTGGGCATAAAAATGGTGTATCTGTGATAAAATGCCACATTTCTGAAAGAAACTGTCCTCTTGCGGAGTGTAATGCTGTATGTTCCGGAGGAAATGGGAAATATTCAGCAGAGTCCTGGTATTTCTGGGAGAAGAGGTCTGATGTGGGGGGGGGAAGGTGATGTATCTGTGAGAAAGCTGGTGTTTCTGGGAGAAAATGCCAGGTATTGGTGAGGAAACAGATGCTAGAGAGGGAAAAGGCTGGTATTTTGGGGAAAAAAGGCCGTTTGTTAAAGAATAAGCTGGCATTTCTGGGAGAATATGTCCCATCTTTGGGAGAAAACGGGTGTATGTGGGAGAAAATGTCGTGTATTTGGGAGAAAGCTGGTGTATGTGGGAGAAAAGGCCATTGTGATGGGAGTCAGTGTGATCTTGAGGAGTGGAAAGCAGTATTCTTGAGATGAAACGTGAGGTATTTCTAAGAGTCCTGGTATTTCTGGGAGAAAATGTCTTGTTTTGGAGAGCCAAAGTCCCATTTTGGGGGCAGAAGCTGGTATTTCTGTGACACTGCCATCTTGATGGGGGTAAGTGTGATCTTGAGGAGTGTAAAGCAGCATTTTGGTTAGAAAATGGGAGCTCTTCCTAAGAGCAGTGCTATTTCTGGGAGAAAAGGAGCTCTACTGGGCATAAAAATGGTGTATCTGTGATAAAATGCCACATTTCTGAAAGAAACTGTCCTCTTGCGGAGTGTAATGCTGTATGTTCCGGAGGAAATGGGAAATATTCAGCAGAGTCCTGGTATTTCTGGGAGAAGAGGTCTGATGTGGGGGGGGGAAGGTGATGTATCTGTGAGAAAGCTGGTGTTTCTGGGAGAAAATGCCAGGTATTGGTGAGGAAACAGATGCTAGAGAGGGAAAAGGCTGGTATTTTGGGGAAAAAAGGCCGTTTGTTAAAGAATAAGCTGGCATTTCTGGGAGAATATGTCCCATCTTTGGGAGAAAACGGGTGTATGTGGGAGAAAATGTCGTGTATTTGGGAGAAAGCTGGTGTATGTGGGAGAAAAGGCCATTGTGATGGGAGTCAGTGTGATCTTGAGGAGTGGAAAGCAGTATTCTTGAGATGAAACGTGAGGTATTTCTAAGAGTCCTGGTATTTCTGGGAGAAAATGTCTTGTTTTGGAGAGCCAAAGTCCCATTTTGGGGGCAGAAGCTGGTATTTCTGTGACACTGCCATCTTGATGGGGGTAAGTGTGATCTTGAGGAGTGTAAAGCAGCATTTTGGTTAGAAAATGGGAGCTCTTCCTAAGAGCAGTGCTATTTCTGGGAGAAAAGGAGCTCTACTGGGCATAAAAATGGTGTATCTGTGATAAAATGCCACATTTCTGAAAGAAACTGTCCTCTTGCGGAGTGTAATGCTGTATGTTCCGGAGGAAATGGGAAATATTCAGCAGAGTCCTGGTATTTCTGGGAGAAGAGGTCTGATGTGGGGGGGAAGGTGATGTATCTGTGAGAAAGCTGGTGTTTCTGGGAGAAAATGCCAGGTATTGGTGAGGAAACAGATGCTAGAGAGGGAAAAGGCTGGTATTTTGGGGAAAAAAGGCCGTTTTTTAAAGAATAAGCTGGCATTTCTGGGAGAATATGTCCCATCTTTGGGAGAAAACGGGTGTATGTGGGAGAAAATGTCGTGTATTTGGGAGAAAGCTGGTGTATGTGGGAGAAAAGGCCATTGTGATGGGAGTCAGTGTGATCTTGAGGAGTGGAAAGCAGTATTCTTGAGATGAAACGTGAGGTATTTCTAAGAGTCCTGGTATTTCTGGGAGAAAATGTCTTGTTTTGGAGAGCCAAAGTCCCATTTTGGGGGCAGAAGCTGGTATTTCTGTGACACTGCCATCTTGATGGGGGTAAGTGTGATCTTGAGGAGTGTAAAGCAGCATTTTGGTTAGAAAATGGGAGCTCTTCCTAAGAGCAGTGCTATTTCTGGGAGAAAAGGAGCTCTACTGGGCATAAAAATGGTGTATCTGTGATAAAATGCCACATTTCTGAAAGAAACTGTCCTCTTGCGGAGTGTAATGCTGTATGTTCCGGAGGAAATGGGAAATATTCAGCAGAGTCCTGGTATTTCTGGGAGAAGAGGTCTGATGTGGGGGGGGGGAAGGTGATGTATCTGTGAGAAAGCTGGTGTTTCTGGGAGAAAATGCCAGGTATTGGTGAGGAAACAGATGCTAGAGAGGGAAAAGGCTGGTATTTTGGGGAAAAAAGGCCGTTTGTTAAAGAATAAGCTGGCATTTCTGGGAGAATATGTCCCATCTTTGGGAGAAAACGGGTGTATGTGGGAGAAAATGTCGTGTATTTGGGAGAAAGCTGGTGTATGTGGGAGAAAAGGCCATTGTGATGGGAGTCAGTGTGATCTTGAGGAGTGGAAAGCAGTATTCTTGAGATGAAACGTGAGGTATTTCTAAGAGTCCTGGTATTTCTGGGAGAAAATGTCTTGTTTTGGAGAGCCAAAGTCCCATTTTGGGGGCAGAAGCTGGTATTTCTGTGACACTGCCATCTTGATGGGGGTAAGTGTGATCTTGAGGAGTGTAAAGCAGCATTTTGGTTAGAAAATGGGAGCTCTTCCTAAGAGCAGTGCTATTTCTGGGAGAAAAGGAGCTCTACTGGGCATAAAAATGGTGTATCTGTGATAAAATGCCACATTTCTGAAAGAAACTGTCCTCTTGCGGAGTGTAATGCTGTATGTTCCGGAGGAAATGGGAAATATTCAGCAGAGTCCTGGTATTTCTGGGAGAAGAGGTCTGATGTGGGGGGGAAGGTGATGTATCTGTGAGAAAGCTGGTGTTTCTGGGAGAAAATGCCAGGTATTGGTGAGGAAACAGATGCTAGAGAGGGAAAAGGCTGGTATTTTGGGGAAAAAAGGCCGTTTGTTAAAGAATAAGCTGGCATTTCTGGGAGAATATGTCCCATCTTTGGGAGAAAACGGGTGTATGTGGGAGAAAATGTCGTGTATTTGGGAGAAAGCTGGTGTATGTGGGAGAAAAGGCCATTGTGATGGGAGTCAGTGTGATCTTGAGGAGTGGAAAGCAGTATTCTTGAGATGAAACGTGAGGTATTTCTAAGAGTCCTGGTATTTCTGGGAGAAAATGTCTTGTTTTGGAGAGCCAAAGTCCCATTTTGGGGGCAGAAGCTGGTATTTCTGTGACACTGCCATCTTGATGGGGGTAAGTGTGATCTTGAGGAGTGTAAAGCAGCATTTTGGTTAGAAAATGGGAGCTCTTCCTAAGAGCAGTGCTATTTCTGGGAGAAAAGGAGCTCTACTGGGCATAAAAATGGTGTATCTGTGATAAAATGCCACATTTCTGAAAGAAACTGTCCTCTTGCGGAGTGTAATGCTGT
Organism: Phasianus colchicus; assembly: GCF_987193195.1. Classification (NCBI taxonomy): domain Eukaryota; kingdom Metazoa; phylum Chordata; class Aves; order Galliformes; family Phasianidae; genus Phasianus; species Phasianus colchicus. The sequence continues at coordinate 442,269 of NW_028325239.1, read as the reverse complement.
ATGTTCCGGAGGAAATGGGAAATATTCAGCAGAGTCCTGGTATTTCTGGGAGAAGAGGTCTGATGTGGGGGGGAAGGTGATGTATCTGTGAGAAAGCTGGTGTTTCTGGGAGAAAATGCCAGGTATTGGTGAGGAAACAGATGCTAGAGAGGGAAAAGGCTGGTATTTTGGGGAAAAAAGGCCGTTTGTTAAAGAATAAGCTGGCATTTCTGGGAGAATATGTCCCATCTTTGGGAGAAAACGGGTGTATGTGGGAGAAAATGTCGTGTATTTGGGAGAAAGCTGGTGTATGTGGGAGAAAAGGCCATTGTGATGGGAGTCAGTGTGATCTTGAGGAGTGGAAAGCAGTATTCTTGAGATGAAACGTGAGGTATTTCTAAGAGTCCTGGTATTTCTGGGAGAAAATGTCTTGTTTTGGAGAGCCAAAGTCCCATTTTGGGGGCAGAAGCTGGTATTTCTGTGACACTGCCATCTTGATGGGGGTAAGTGTGATCTTGAGGAGTGTAAAGCAGCATTTTGGTTAGAAAATGGGAGCTCTTCCTAAGAGCAGTGCTATTTCTGGGAGAAAAGGAGCTCTACTGGGCATAAAAATGGTGTATCTGTGATAAAATGCCACATTTCTGAAAGAAACTGTCCTCTTGCGGAGTGTAATGCTGTATGTTCCGGAGGAAATGGGAAATATTCAGCAGAGTCCTGGTATTTCTGGGAGAAGAGGTCTGATGTGGGGGGGGGAAGGTGATGTATCTGTGAGAAAGCTGGTGTTTCTGGGAGAAAATGCCAGGTATTGGTGAGGAAACAGATGCTAGAGAGGGAAAAGGCTGGTATTTTGGGGAAAAAAGGCCGTTTGTTAAAGAATAAGCTGGCATTTCTGGGAGAATATGTCCCATCTTTGGGAGAAAACGGGTGTATGTGGGAGAAAATGTCGTGTATTTGGGAGAAAGCTGGTGTATGTGGGAGAAAAGGCCATTGTGATGGGAGTCAGTGTGATCTTGAGGAGTGGAAAGCAGTATTCTTGAGATGAAACGTGAGGTATTTCTAAGAGTCCTGGTATTTCTGGGAGAAAATGTCTTGTTTTGGAGAGCCAAAGTCCCATTTTGGGGGCAGAAGCTGGTATTTCTCTGACACTGCCATCTTGATGGGGGTAAGTGTGATCTTGAGGAGTGTAAAGCAGCATTTTGGTTAGAAAATGGGAGCTCTTCCTAAGAGCAGTGCTATTTCTGGGAGAAAAGGAGCTCTACTGGGCATAAAAATGGTGTATCTGTGATAAAATGCCACATTTCTGAAAGAAACTGTCCTCTTGCGGAGTGTAATGCTGTATGTTCCGGAGGAAATGGGAAATATTCAGCAGAGTCCTGGTATTTCTGGGAGAAGAGGTCTGATGTGGGGGGGGGAAGGTGATGTATCTGTGAGAAAGCTGGTGTTTCTGGGAGAAAATGCCAGGTATTGGTGAGGAAACAGATGCTAGAGAGGGAAAACACTGGTATTTTGGGGAAAAAAGGCCGTTTTTTAAAGAATAAGCTGGCATTTCTGGGAGAATATGTCCCATCTTTGGGAGAAAACGGGTGTATGTGGGAGAAAATGTCGTGTATTTGGGAGAAAGCTGGTGTATGTGGGAGAAAAGGCCATTGTGATGGGAGTCAGTGTGATCTTGAGGAGTGGAAAGCAGTATTCTTGAGATGAAACGTGAGGTATTTCTAAGAGTCCTGGTATTTCTGGGAGAAAATGTCTTGTTTTGGAGAGCCAAAGTCCCATTTTGGGGGCAGAAGCTGGTATTTCTGTGACACTGCCATCTTGATGGGGGTAAGTGTGATCTTGAGGAGTGTAAAGCAGCATTTTGGTTAGAAAATGGGAGCTCTTCCTAAGAGCAGTGCTATTTCTGGGAGAAAAGGAGCTCTACTGGGCATAAAAATGGTGTATCTGTGATAAAATGCCACATTTCTGAAAGAAACTGTCCTCTTGCGGAGTGTAATGCTGTATGTTCCGGAGGAAATGGGAAATATTCAGCAGAGTCCTGGTATTTCTGGGAGAAGAAGGTCTGATGTGGGGGGGGGGAAGGTGATGTATCTGTGAGAAAGCTGGTGTTTCTGGGAGAAAATGCCAGGTATTGGTGAGGAAACAGATGCTAGAGAGGGAAAAGGCTGGTATTTTGGGGAAAAAAGGCCGTTTGTTAAAGAATAAGCTGGCATTTCTGGGAGAATATGTCCCATCTTTGGGAGAAAACGGGTGTATGTGGGAGAAAATGTCGTGTATTTGGGAGAAAGCTGGTGTATGTGGGAGAAAAGGCCATTGTGATGGGAGTCAGTGTGATCTTGAGGAGTGGAAAGCAGTATTCTTGAGATGAAACGTGAGGTATTTCTAAGAGTCCTGGTATTTCTGGGAGAAAATGTCTTGTTTTGGAGAGCCAAAGTCCCATTTTGGGGGCAGAAGCTGGTATTTCTCTGACACTGCCATCTTGATGGGGGTAAGTGTGATCTTGAGGAGTGTAAAGCAGCATTTTGGTTAGAAAATGGGAGCTCTTCCTAAGAGCAGTGCTATTTCTGGGAGAAAAGGAGCTCTACTGGGCATAAAAATGGTGTATCTGTGATAAAATGCCACATTTCTGAAAGAAACTGTCCTCTTGCGGAGTGTAATGCTGTATGTTCCGGAGGAAATGGGAAATATTCAGCAGAGTCCTGGTATTTCTGGGAGAAGAGGTCTGATGTGGGGGGGGGAAGGTGATGTATCTGTGAGAAAGCTGGTGTTTCTGGGAGAAAATGCCAGGTATTGGTGAGGAAACAGATGCTAGAGAGGGAAAAGGCTGGTATTTTGGGGAAAAAAGGCCGTTTGTTAAAGAATAAGCTGGCATTTCTGGGAGAATATGTCCCATCTTTGGGAGAAAACGGGTGTATGTGGGAGAAAATGTCGTGTATTTGGGAGAAAGCTGGTGTATGTGGGAGAAAAGGCCATTGTGATGGGAGTCAGTGTGATCTTGAGGAGTGGAAAGCAGTATTCTTGAGATGAAACGTGAGGTATTTCTAAGAGTCCTGGTATTTCTGGGAGAAAATGTCTTGTTTTGGAGAGCCAAAGTCCCATTTTGGGGGCAGAAGCTGGTATTTCTCTGACACTGCCATCTTGATGGGGGTAAGTGTGATCTTGAGGAGTGTAAAGCAGCATTTTGGTTAGAAAATGGGAGCTCTTCCTAAGAGCAGTGCTATTTCTGGGAGAAAAGGAGCTCTACTGGGCATAAAAATGGTGTATCTGTGATAAAATGCCACATTTCTGAAAGAAACTGTCCTCTTGCGGAGTGTAATGCTGTATGTTCCGGAGGAAATGGGAAATATTCAGCAGAGTCCTGGTATTTCTGGGAGAAGAGGTCTGATGTGGGGGGGGAAGGTGATGTATCTGTGAGAAAGCTGGTGTTTCTGGGAGAAAATGCCAGGTATTGGTGAGGAAACAGATGCTAGAGAGGGAAAACACTGGTATTTTGGGGAAAAAAGGCCGTTTTTTAAAGAATAAGCTGGCATTTCTGGGAGAATATGTCCCATCTTTGGGAGAAAACGGGTGTATGTGGGAGAAAATGTCGTGTATTTGGGAGAAAGCTGGTGTATGTGGGAGAAAAGGCCATTGTGATGGGAGTCAGTGTGATCTTGAGGAGTGGAAAGCAGTATTCTTGAGATGAAACGTGAGGTATTTCTAAGAGTCCTGGTATTTCTGGGAGAAAATGTCTTGTTTTGGAGAGCCAAAGTCCCATTTTGGGGGCAGAAGCTGGTATTTCTGTGACACTGCCATCTTGATGGGGGTAAGTGTGATCTTGAGGAGTGTAAAGCAGCATTTTGGTTAGAAAATGGGAGCTCTTCCTAAGAGCAGTGCTATTTCTGGGAGAAAAGGAGCTCTACTGGGCATAAAAATGGTGTATCTGTGATAAAATGCCACATTTCTGAAAGAAACTGTCCTCTTGCGGAGTGTAATGCTGTATGTTCCGGAGGAAATGGGAAATATTCAGCAGAGTCCTGGTATTTCTGGGAGAAGAGGTCTGATGTGGGGGGGGGGAAGGTGATGTATCTGTGAGAAAGCTGGTGTTTCTGGGAGAAAATGCCAGGTATTGGTGAGGAAACAGATGCTAGAGAGGGAAAAGGCTGGTATTTTGGGGAAAAAAGGCCGTTTGTTAAAGAATAAGCTGGCATTTCTGGGAGAATATGTCCCATCTTTGGGAGAAAACGGGTGTATGTGGGAGAAAATGTCGTGTATTTGGGAGAAAGCTGGTGTATGTGGGAGAAAAGGCCATTGTGATGGGAGTCAGTGTGATCTTGAGGAGTGGAAAGCAGTATTCTTGAGATGAAACGTGAGGTATTTCTAAGAGTCCTGGTATTTCTGGGAGAAAATGTCTTGTTTTGGAGAGCCAAAGTCCCATTTTGGGGGCAGAAGCTGGTATTTCTCTGACACTGCCATCTTGATGGGGGTAAGTGTGATCTTGAGGAGTGTAAAGCAGCATTTTGGTTAGAAAATGGGAGCTCTTCCTAAGAGCAGTGCTATTTCTGGGAGAAAAGGAGCTCTACTGGGCATAAAAATGGTGTATCTGTGATAAAATGCCACATTTCTGAAAGAAACTGTCCTCTTGCGGAGTGTAATGCTGTATGTTCCGGAGGAAATGGGAAATATTCAGCAGAGTCCTGGTATTTCTGGGAGAAGAGGTCTGATGTGGGGGGGGGAAGGTGATGTATCTGTGAGAAAGCTGGTGTTTCTGGGAGAAAATGCCAGGTATTGGTGAGGAAACAGATGCTAGAGAGGGAAAAGGCTGGTATTTTGGGGAAAAAAGGCCGTTTGTTAAAGAATAAGCTGGCATTTCTGGGAGAATATGTCCCATCTTTGGGAGAAAACGGGTGTATGTGGGAGAAAATGTCGTGTATTTGGGAGAAAGCTGGTGTATGTGGGAGAAAAGGCCATTGTGATGGGAGTCAGTGTGATCTTGAGGAGTGGAAAGCAGTATTCTTGAGATGAAACGTGAGGTATTTCTAAGAGTCCTGGTATTTCTGGGAGAAAATGTCTTGTTTTGGAGAGCCAAAGTCCCATTTTGGGGGCAGAAGCTGGTATTTCTGTGACACTGCCATCTTGATGGGGGTAAGTGTGATCTTGAGGAGTGTAAAGCAGCATTTTGGTTAGAAAATGGGAGCTCTTCCTAAGAGCAGTGCTATTTCTGGGAGAAAAGGAGCTCTACTGGGCATAAAAATGGTGTATCTGTGATAAAATGCCACATTTCTGAAAGAAACTGTCCTCTTGCGGAGTGTAATGCTGTATGTTCCGGAGGAAATGGGAAATATTCAGCAGAGTCCTGGTATTTCTGGGAGAAGAGGTCTGATGTGGGGGGGGGGAAGGTGATGTATCTGTGAGAAAGCTGGTGTTTCTGGGAGAAAATGCCAGGTATTGGTGAGGAAACAGATGCTAGAGAGGGAAAAGGCTGGTATTTTGGGGAAAAAAGGCCGTTTGTTAAAGAATAAGCTGGCATTTCTGGGAGAATATGTCCCATCTTTGGGAGAAAACGGGTGTATGTGGGAGAAAATGTCGTGTATTTGGGAGAAAGCTGGTGTATGTGGGAGAAAAGGCCATTGTGATGGGAGTCAGTGTGATCTTGAGGAGTGGAAAGCAGTATTCTTGAGATGAAACGTGAGGTATTTCTAAGAGTCCTGGTATTTCTGGGAGAAAATGTCTTGTTTTGGAGAGCCAAAGTCCCATTTTGGGGGCAGAAGCTGGTATTTCTCTGACACTGCCATCTTGATGGGGGTAAGTGTGATCTTGAGGAGTGTAAAGCAGCATTTTGGTTAGAAAATGGGAGCTCTTCCTAAGAGCAGTGCTATTTCTGGGAGAAAAGGAGCTCTACTGGGCATAAAAATGGTGTATCTGTGATAAAATGCCACATTTCTGAAAGAAACTGTCCTCTTGCGGAGTGTAATGCTGTATGTTCCGGAGGAAATGGGAAATATTCAGCAGAGTCCTGGTATTTCTGGGAGAAGAGGTCTGATGTGGGGGGGGGAAGGTGATGTATCTGTGAGAAAGCTGGTGTTTCTGGGAGAAAATGCCAGGTATTGGTGAGGAAACAGATGCTAGAGAGGGAAAAGGCTGGTATTTTGGGGAAAAAAGGCCGTTTGTTAAAGAATAAGCTGGCATTTCTGGGAGAATATGTCCCATCTTTGGGAGAAAACGGGTGTATGTGGGAGAAAATGTCGTGTATTTGGGAGAAAGCTGGTGTATGTGGGAGAAAAGGCCATTGTGATGGGAGTCAGTGTGATCTTGAGGAGTGGAAAGCAGTATTCTTGAGATGAAACGTGAGGTATTTCTAAGAGTCCTGGTATTTCTGGGAGAAAATGTCTTGTTTTGGAGAGCCAAAGTCCCATTTTGGGGGCAGAAGCTGGTATTTCTGTGACACTGCCATCTTGATGGGGGTAAGTGTGATCTTGAGGAGTGTAAAGCAGCATTTTGGTTAGAAAATGGGAGCTCTTCCTAAGAGCAGTGCTATTTCTGGGAGAAAAGGAGCTCTACTGGGCATAAAAATGGTGTATCTGTGATAAAATGCCACATTTCTGAAAGAAACTGTCCTCTTGCGGAGTGTAATGCTGTATGTTCCGGAGGAAATGGGAAATATTCAGCAGAGTCCTGGTATTTCTGGGAGAAGAGGTCTGATGTGGGGGGGGGGAAGGTGATGTATCTGTGAGAAAGCTGGTGTTTCTGGGAGAAAATGCCAGGTATTGGTGAGGAAACAGATGCTAGAGAGGGAAAAGGCTGGTATTTTGGGGAAAAAAGGCCGTTTGTTAAAGAATAAGCTGGCATTTCTGGGAGAATATGTCCCATCTTTGGGAGAAAACGGGTGTATGTGGGAGAAAATGTCGTGTATTTGGGAGAAAGCTGGTGTATGTGGGAGAAAAGGCCATTGTGATGGGAGTCAGTGTGATCTTGAGGAGTGGAAAGCAGTATTCTTGAGATGAAACGTGAGGTATTTCTAAGAGTCCTGGTATTTCTGGGAGAAAATGTCTTGTTTTGGAGAGCCAAAGTCCCATTTTGGGGGCAGAAGCTGGTATTTCTCTGACACTGCCATCTTGATGGGGGTAAGTGTGATCTTGAGGAGTGTAAAGCAGCATTTTGGTTAGAAAATGGGAGCTCTTCCTAAGAGCAGTGCTATTTCTGGGAGAAAAGGAGCTCTACTGGGCATAAAAATGGTGTATCTGTGATAAAATGCCACATTTCTGAAAGAAACTGTCCTCTTGCGGAGTGTAATGCTGTATGTTCCGGAGGAAATGGGAAATATTCAGCAGAGTCCTGGTATTTCTGGGAGAAGAGGTCTGATGTGGGGGGGGGAAGGTGATGTATCTGTGAGAAAGCTGGTGTTTCTGGGAGAAAATGCCAGGTATTGGTGAGGAAACAGATGCTAGAGAGGGAAAAGGCTGGTATTTTGGGGAAAAAAGGCCGTTTGTTAAAGAATAAGCTGGCATTTCTGGGAGAATATGTCCCATCTTTGGGAGAAAACGGGTGTATGTGGGAGAAAATGTCGTGTATTTGGGAGAAAGCTGGTGTATGTGGGAGAAAAGGCCATTGTGATGGGAGTCAGTGTGATCTTGAGGAGTGGAAAGCAGTATTCTTGAGATGAAACGTGAGGTATTTCTAAGAGTCCTGGTATTTCTGGGAGAAAATGTCTTGTTTTGGAGAGCCAAAGTCCCATTTTGGGGGCAGAAGCTGGTATTTCTGTGACACTGCCATCTTGATGGGGGTAAGTGTGATCTTGAGGAGTGTAAAGCAGCATTTTGGTTAGAAAATGGGAGCTCTTCCTAAGAGCAGTGCTATTTCTGGGAGAAAAGGAGCTCTACTGGGCATAAAAATGGTGTATCTGTGATAAAATGCCACATTTCTGAAAGAAACTGTCCTCTTGCGGAGTGTAATGCTGTATGTTCCGGAGGAAATGGGAAATATTCAGCAGAGTCCTGGTATTTCTGGGAGAAGAGGTCTGATGTGGGGGGGGGGAAGGTGATGTATCTGTGAGAAAGCTGGTGTTTCTGGGAGAAAATGCCAGGTATTGGTGAGGAAACAGATGCTAGAGAGGGAAAAGGCTGGTATTTTGGGGAAAAAAGGCCGTTTGTTAAAGAATAAGCTGGCATTTCTGGGAGAATATGTCCCATCTTTGGGAGAAAACGGGTGTATGTGGGAGAAAATGTCGTGTATTTGGGAGAAAGCTGGTGTATGTGGGAGAAAAGGCCATTGTGATGGGAGTCAGTGTGATCTTGAGGAGTGGAAAGCAGTATTCTTGAGATGAAACGTGAGGTATTTCTAAGAGTCCTGGTATTTCTGGGAGAAAATGTCTTGTTTTGGAGAGCCAAAGTCCCATTTTGGGGGCAGAAGCTGGTATTTCTCTGACACTGCCATCTTGATGGGGGTAAGTGTGATCTTGAGGAGTGTAAAGCAGCATTTTGGTTAGAAAATGGGAGCTCTTCCTAAGAGCAGTGCTATTTCTGGGAGAAAAGGAGCTCTACTGGGCATAAAAATGGTGTATCTGTGATAAAATGCCACATTTCTGAAAGAAACTGTCCTCTTGCGGAGTGTAATGCTGTATGTTCCGGAGGAAATGGGAAATATTCAGCAGAGTCCTGGTATTTCTGGGAGAAGAGGTCTGATGTGGGGGGGGGAAGGTGATGTATCTGTGAGAAAGCTGGTGTTTCTGGGAGAAAATGCCAGGTATTGGTGAGGAAACAGATGCTAGAGAGGGAAAAGGCTGGTATTTTGGGGAAAAAAGGCCGTTTGTTAAAGAATAAGCTGGCATTTCTGGGAGAATATGTCCCATCTTTGGGAGAAAACGGGTGTATGTGGGAGAAAATGTCGTGTATTTGGGAGAAAGCTGGTGTATGTGGGAGAAAAGGCCATTGTGATGGGAGTCAGTGTGATCTTGAGGAGTGGAAAGCAGTATTCTTGAGATGAAACGTGAGGTATTTCTAAGAGTCCTGGTATTTCTGGGAGAAAATGTCTTGTTTTGGAGAGCCAAAGTCCCATTTTGGGGGCAGAAGCTGGTATTTCTGTGACACTGCCATCTTGATGGGGGTAAGTGTGATCTTGAGGAGTGTAAAGCAGCATTTTGGTTAGAAAATGGGAGCTCTTCCTAAGAGCAGTGCTATTTCTGGGAGAAAAGGAGCTCTACTGGGCATAAAAATGGTGTATCTGTGATAAAATGCCACATTTCTGAAAGAAACTGTCCTCTTGCGGAGTGTAATGCTGTATGTTCCGGAGGAAATGGGAAATATTCAGCAGAGTCCTGGTATTTCTGGGAGAAGAGGTCTGATGTGGGGGGGGGGAAGGTGATGTATCTGTGAGAAAGCTGGTGTTTCTGGGAGAAAATGCCAGGTATTGGTGAGGAAACAGATGCTAGAGAGGGAAAAGGCTGGTATTTTGGGGAAAAAAGGCCGTTTGTTAAAGAATAAGCTGGCATTTCTGGGAGAATATGTCCCATCTTTGGGAGAAAACGGGTGTATGTGGGAGAAAATGTCGTGTATTTGGGAGAAAGCTGGTGTATGTGGGAGAAAAGGCCATTGTGATGGGAGTCAGTGTGATCTTGAGGAGTGGAAAGCAGTATTCTTGAGATGAAACGTGAGGTATTTCTAAGAGTCCTGGTATTTCTGGGAGAAAATGTCTTGTTTTGGAGAGCCAAAGTCCCATTTTGGGGGCAGAAGCTGGTATTTCTGTGACACTGCCATCTTGATGGGGGTAAGTGTGATCTTGAGGAGTGTAAAGCAGCATTTTGGTTAGAAAATGGGAGCTCTTCCTAAGAGCAGTGCTATTTCTGGGAGAAAAGGAGCTCTACTGGGCATAAAAATGGTGTATCTGTGATAAAATGCCACATTTCTGAAAGAAACTGTCCTCTTGCGGAGTGTAATGCTGTATGTTCCGGAGGAAATGGGAAATATTCAGCAGAGTCCTGGTATTTCTGGGAGAAGAGGTCTGATGTGGGGGGGGGAAGGTGATGTATCTGTGAGAAAGCTGGTGTTTCTGGGAGAAAATGCCAGGTATTGGTGAGGAAACAGATGCTAGAGAGGGAAAAGGCTGGTATTTTGGGGAAAAAAGGCCGTTTGTTAAAGAATAAGCTGGCATTTCTGGGAGAATATGTCCCATCTTTGGGAGAAAACGGGTGTATGTGGGAGAAAATGTCGTGTATTTGGGAGAAAGCTGGTGTATGTGGGAGAAAAGGCCATTGTGATGGGAGTCAGTGTGATCTTGAGGAGTGGAAAGCAGTATTCTTGAGATGAAACGTGAGGTATTTCTAAGAGTCCTGGTATTTCTGGGAGAAAATGTCTTGTTTTGGAGAGCCAAAGTCCCATTTTGGGGGCAGAAGCTGGTATTTCTGTGACACTGCCATCTTGATGGGGGTAAGTGTGATCTTGAGGAGTGTAAAGCAGCATTTTGGTTAGAAAATGGGAGCTCTTCCTAAGAGCAGTGCTATTTCTGGGAGAAAAGGAGCTCTACTGGGCATAAAAATGGTGTATCTGTGATAAAATGCCACATTTCTGAAAGAAACTGTCCTCTTGCGGAGTGTAATGCTGTATGTTCCGGAGGAAATGGGAAATATTCAGCAGAGTCCTGGTATTTCTGGGAGAAGAGGTCTGATGTGGGGGGGGGAAGGTGATGTATCTGTGAGAAAGCTGGTGTTTCTGGGAGAAAATGCCAGGTATTGGTGAGGAAACAGATGCTAGAGAGGGAAAAGGCTGGGATTTTGGGGAAAAAAGGCCGTTTGTTAAAGAATAAGCTGGCATTTCTGGGAGAATATGTCCCATCTTTGGGAGAAAACGGGTGTATGTGGGAGAAAATGTCGTGTATTTGGGAGAAAGCTGGTGTATGTGGGAGAAAAGGCCATTGTGATGGGAGTCAGTGTGATCTTGAGGAGTGGAAAGCAGTATTCTTGAGATGAAACGTGAGGTATTTCTAAGAGTCCTGGTATTTCTGGGAGAAAATGTCTTGTTTTGGAGAGCCAAAGTCCCATTTTGGGGGCAGAAGCTGGTATTTCTCTGACACTGCCATCTTGATGGGGGTAAGTGTGATCTTGAGGAGCGTAAAGCAGCATTTTGGTTAGAAAATGGGAGCTCTTCCTAAGAGCAGTGCTATTTCTGGGAGAAAAGGAGCTCTACTGGGCATAAAAATGGTGTATCTGTGATAAAATGCCACATTTCTGAAAGAAACTGTCCTCTTGCGGAGTGTAATGCTGTATGTTCCGGAGGAAATGGGAAATATTCAGCAGAGTCCTGGTATTTCTGGGAGAAGAGGTCTGATGTGGGGGGGGGAAGGTGATGTATCTGTGAGAAAGCTGGTGTTTCTGGGAGAAAATGCCAGGTATTGGTGAGGAAACAGATGCTAGAGAGGGAAAAGGCTGGGATTTTGGGGAAAAAAGGCCGTTTTTTAAAGAATAAGCTGGCATTTCTGGGAGAATATGTCCCATCTTTGGGAGAAAACGGGTGTATGTGGGAGAAAATGTCGTGTATTTGGGAGAAAGCTGGTGTATGTGGGAGAAAAGGCCATTGTGATGGGAGTCAGTGTGATCTTGAGGAGTGGAAAGCAGTATTCTTGAGATGAAACGTGAGGTATTTCTAAGAGTCCTGGTATTTCTGGGAGAAAATGTCTTGTTTTGGAGAGCCAAAGTCCCATTTTGGGGGCAGAAGCTGGTATTTCTGTGACACTGCCATCTTGATGGGGGTAAGTGTGATCTTGAGGAGTGTAAAGCAGCATTTTGGTTAGAAAATGGGAGCTCTTCCTAAGAGCAGTGCTATTTCTGGGAGAAAAGGAGCTCTACTGGGCATAAAAATGGTGTATCTGTGATAAAATGCCACATTTCTGAAAGAAACTGTCCTCTTGCGGAGTGTAATGCTGTATGTTCCGGAGGAAATGGGAAATATTCAGCAGAGTCCTGGTATTTCTGGGAGAAGAGGTCTGATGTGGGGGGGGGAAGGTGATGTATCTGTGAGAAAGCTGGTGTTTCTGGGAGAAAATGCCAGGTATTGGTGAGGAAACAGATGCTAGAGAGGGAAAAGGCTGGTATTTTGGGGAAAAAAGGCCGTTTTTTAAAGAATAAGCTGGCATTTCTGGGAGAATATGTCCCATCTTTGGGAGAAAACGGGTGTATGTGGGAGAAAATGTCGTGTATTTGGGAGAAAGCTGGTGTATGTGGGAGAAAAGGCCATTGTGATGGGAGTCAGTGTGATCTTGAGGAGTGGAAAGCAGTATTCTTGAGATGAAACGTGAGGTATTTCTAAGAGTCCTGGTATTTCTGGGAGAAAATGTCTTGTTTTGGAGAGCCAAAGTCCCATTTTGGGGGCAGAAGCTGGTATTTCTCTGACACTGCCATCTTGATGGGGGTAAGTGTGATCTTGAGGAGTGTAAAGCAGCATTTTGGTTAGAAAATGGGAGCTCTTCCTAAGAGCAGTGCTATTTCTGGGAGAAAAGGAGCTCTACTGGGCATAAAAATGGTGTATCTGTGATAAAATGCCACATTTCTGAAAGAAACTGTCCTCTTGCGGAGTGTAATGCTGTATGTTCCGGAGGAAATGGGAAATATTCAGCAGAGTCCTGGTATTTCTGGGAGAAGAGGTCTGATGTGGGGGGGGGAAGGTGATGTATCTGTGAGAAAGCTGGTGTTTCTGGGAGAAAATGCCAGGTATTGGTGAGGAAACAGATGCTAGAGAGGGAAAAGGCTGGTATTTTGGGGAAAAAAGGCCGTTTGTTAAAGAATAAGCTGGCATTTCTGGGAGAATATGTCCCATCTTTGGGAGAAAACGGGTGTATGTGGGAGAAAATGTCGTGTATTTGGGAGAAAGCTGGTGTATGTGGGAGAAAAGGCCATTGTGATGGGAGTCAGTGTGATCTTGAGGAGTGGAAAGCAGTATTCTTGAGATGAAACGTGAGGTATTTCTAAGAGTCCTGGTATTTCTGGGAGAAAATGTCTTGTTTTGGAGAGCCAAAGTCCCATTTTGGGGGCAGAAGCTGGTATTTCTGTGACACTGCCATCTTGATGGGGGTAAGTGTGATCTTGAGGAGTGTAAAGCAGCATTTTGGTTAGAAAATGGGAGCTCTTCCTAAGAGCAGTGCTATTTCTGGGAGAAAAGGAGCTCTACTGGGCATAAAAATGGTGTATCTGTGATAAAATGCCACATTTCTGAAAGAAACTGTCCTCTTGCGGAGTGTAATGCTGTATGTTCCGGAGGAAATGGGAAATATTCAGCAGAGTCCTGGTATTTCTGGGAGAAGAGGTCTGATGTGGGGGGGGGAAGGTGATGTATCTGTGAGAAAGCTGGTGTTTCTGGGAGAAAATGCCAGGTATTGGTGAGGAAACAGATGCTAGAGAGGGAAAAGGCTGGGATTTTGGGGAAAAAAGGCCGTTTGTTAAAGAATAAGCTGGCATTTCTGGGAGAATATGTCCCATCTTTGGGAGAAAACGGGTGTATGTGGGAGAAAATGTCGTGTATTTGGGAGAAAGCTGGTGTATGTGGGAGAAAAGGCCATTGTGATGGGAGTCAGTGTGATCTTGAGGAGTGGAAAGCAGTATTCTTGAGATGAAACGTGAGGTATTTCTAAGAGTCCTGGTATTTCTGGGAGAAAATGTCTTGTTTTGGAGAGCCAAAGTCCCATTTTGGGGGCAGAAGCTGGTATTTCTCTGACACTGCCATCTTGATGGGGGTAAGTGTGATCTTGAGGAGCGTAAAGCAGCATTTTGGTTAGAAAATGGGAGCTCTTCCTAAGAGCAGTGCTATTTCTGGGAGAAAAGGAGCTCTACTGGGCATAAAAATGGTGTATCTGTGATAAAATGCCACATTTCTGAAAGAAACTGTCCTCTTGCGGAGTGTAATGCTGTATGTTCCGGAGGAAATGGGAAATATTCAGCAGAGTCCTGGTATTTCTGGGAGAAGAGGTCTGATGTGGGGGGGGGAAGGTGATGTATCTGTGAGAAAGCTGGTGTTTCTGGGAGAAAATGCCAGGTATTGGTGAGGAAACAGATGCTAGAGAGGGAAAAGGCTGGGATTTTGGGGAAAAAAGGCCGTTTGTTAAAGAATAAGCTGGCATTTCTGGGAGAATATGTCCCATCTTTGGGAGAAAACGGGTGTATGTGGGAGAAAATGTCGTGTATTTGGGAGAAAGCTGGTGTATGTGGGAGAAAAGGCCATTGTGATGGGAGTCAGTGTGATCTTGAGGAGTGGAAAGCAGTATTCTTGAGATGAAACGTGAGGTATTTCTAAGAGTCCTGGTATTTCTGGGAGAAAATGTCTTGTTTTGGAGAGCCAAAGTCCCATTTTGGGGGCAGAAGCTGGTATTTCTCTGACACTGCCATCTTGATGGGGGTAAGTGTGATCTTGAGGAGCGTAAAGCAGCATTTTGGTTAGAAAATGGGAGCTCTTCCTAAGAGCAGTGCTATTTCTGGGAGAAAAGGAGCTCTACTGGGCATAAAAATGGTGTATCTGTGATAAAATGCCACATTTCTGAAAGAAACTGTCCTCTTGCGGAGTGTAATGCTGTATGTTCCGGAGGAAATGGGAAATATTCAGCAGAGTCCTGGTATTTCTGGGAGAAGAGGTCTGATGTGGGGGGGGGAAGGTGATGTATCTGTGAGAAAGCTGGTGTTTCTGGGAGAAAATGCCAGGTATTGGTGAGGAAACAGATGCTAGAGAGGGAAAAGGCTGGGATTTTGGGGAAAAAAGGCCGTTTGTTAAAGAATAAGCTGGCATTTCTGGGAGAATATGTCCCATCTTTGGGAGAAAACGGGTGTATGTGGGAGAAAATGTCGTGTATTTGGGAGAAAGCTGGTGTATGTGGGAGAAAAGGCCATTGTGATGGGAGTCAGTGTGATCTTGAGGAGTGGAAAGCAGTATTCTTGAGATGAAACGTGAGGTATTTCTAAGAGTCCTGGTATTTCTGGGAGAAAATGTCTTGTTTTGGAGAGCCAAAGTCCCATTTTGGGGGCAGAAGCTGGTATTTCTCTGACACTGCCATCTTGATGGGGGTAAGTGTGATCTTGAGGAGTGTAAAGCAGCATTTTGGTTAGAAAATGGGAGCTCTTCCTAAGAGCAGTGCTATTTCTGGGAGAAAAGGAGCTCTACTGGGCATAAAAATGGTGTATCTGTGATAAAATGCCACATTTCTGAAAGAAACTGTCCTCTTGCGGAGTGTAATGCTGTATGTTCCGGAGGAAATGGGAAATATTCAGCAGAGTCCTGGTATTTCTGGGAGAAGAGGTCTGATGTGGGGGGGGGAAGGTGATGTATCTGTGAGAAAGCTGGTGTTTCTGGGAGAAAATGCCAGGTATTGGTGAGGAAACAGATGCTAGAGAGGGAAAAGGCTGGGATTTTGGGGAAAAAAGGCCGTTTGTTAAAGAATAAGCTGGCATTTCTGGGAGAATATGTCCCATCTTTGGGAGAAAACGGGTGTATGTGGGAGAAAATGTCGTGTATTTGGGAGAAAGCTGGTGTATGTGGGAGAAAAGGCCATTGTGATGGGAGTCAGTGTGATCTTGAGGAGTGGAAAGCAGTATTCTTGAGATGAAACGTGAGGTATTTCTAAGAGTCCTGGTATTTCTGGGAGAAAATGTCTTGTTTTGGAGAGCCAAAGTCCCATTTTGGGGGCAGAAGCTGGTATTTCTCTGACACTGCCATCTTGATGGGGGTAAGTGTGATCTTGAGGAGCGTAAAGCAGCATTTTGGTTAGAAAATGGGAGCTCTTCCTAAGAGCAGTGCTATTTCTGGGAGAAAAGGAGCTCTACTGGGCATAAAAATGGTGTATCTGTGATAAAATGCCACATTTCTGAAAGAAACTGTCCTCTTGCGGAGTGTAATGCTGTATGTTCCGGAGGAAATGGGAAATATTCAGCAGAGTCCTGGTATTTCTGGGAGAAGAGGTCTGATGTGGGGGGGGGAAGGTGATGTATCTGTGAGAAAGCTGGTGTTTCTGGGAGAAAATGCCAGGTATTGGTGAGGAAACAGATGCTAGAGAGGGAAAAGGCTGGGATTTTGGGGAAAAAAGGCCGTTTGTTAAAGAATAAGCTGGCATTTCTGGGAGAATATGTCCCATCTTTGGGAGAAAACGGGTGTATGTGGGAGAAAATGTCGTGTATTTGGGAGAAAGCTGGTGTATGTGGGAGAAAAGGCCATTGTGATGGGAGTCAGTGTGATCTTGAGGAGTGGAAAGCAGTATTCTTGAGATGAAACGTGAGGTATTTCTAAGAGTCCTGGTATTTCTGGGAGAAAATGTCTTGTTTTGGAGAGCCAAAGTCCCATTTTGGGGGCAGAAGCTGGTATTTCTGTGACACTGCCATCTTGATGGGGGTAAGTGTGATCTTGAGGAGTGTAAAGCAGCATTTTGGTTAGAAAATGGGAGCTCTTCCTAAGAGCAGTGCTATTTCTGGGAGAAAAGGAGCTCTACTGGGCATAAAAATGGTGTATCTGTGATAAAATGCCACATTTCTGAAAGAAACTGTCCTCTTGCGGAGTGTAATGCTGTATGTTCCGGAGGAAATGGGAAATATTCAGCAGAGTCCTGGTATTTCTGGGAGAAGAGGTCTGATGTGGGGGGGGGAAGGTGATGTATCTGTGAGAAAGCTGGTGTTTCTGGGAGAAAATGCCAGGTATTGGTGAGGAAACAGATGCTAGAGAGGGAAAAGGCTGGTATTTTGGGGAAAAAAAGGCCGTTTGTTAAAGAATAAGCTGGCATTTCTGGGAGAATATGTCCCATCTTTGGGAGAAAACGGGTGTATGTGGGAGAAAATGTCGTGTATTTGGGAGAAAGCTGGTGTATGTGGGAGAAAAGGCCATTGTGATGGGAGTCAGTGTGATCTTGAGGAGTGGAAAGCAGTATTCTTGAGATGAAACGTGAGGTATTTCTAAGAGTCCTGGTATTTCTGGGAGAAAATGTCTTGTTTTGGAGAGCCAAAGTCCCATTTTGGGGGCAGAAGCTGGTATTTCTCTGACACTGCCATCTTGATGGGGGTAAGTGTGATCTTGAGGAGCGTAAAGCAGCATTTTGGTTAGAAAATGGGAGCTCTTCCTAAGAGCAGTGCTATTTCTGGGAGAAAAGGAGCTCTACTGGGCATAAAAATGGTGTATCTGTGATAAAATGCCACATTTCTGAAAGAAACTGTCCTCTTGCGGAGTGTAATGCTGTATGTTCCGGAGGAAATGGGAAATATTCAGCAGAGTCCTGGTATTTCTGGGAGAAGAGGTCTGATGTGGGGGGGGGAAGGTGATGTATCTGTGAGAAAGCTGGTGTTTCTGGGAGAAAATGCCAGGTATTGGTGAGGAAACAGATGCTAGAGAGGGAAAAGGCTGGTATTTTGGGGAAAAAAGGCCGTTTGTTAAAGAATAAGCTGGCATTTCTGGGAGAATATGTCCCATCTTTGGGAGAAAACGGGTGTATGTGGGAGAAAATGTCGTGTATTTGGGAGAAAGCTGGTGTATGTGGGAGAAAAGGCCATTGTGATGGGAGTCAGTGTGATCTTGAGGAGTGGAAAGCAGTATTCTTGAGATGAAACGTGAGGTATTTCTAAGAGTCCTGGTATTTCTGGGAGAAAATGTCTTGTTTTGGAGAGCCAAAGTCCCATTTTGGGGGCAGAAGCTGGTATTTCTCTGACACTGCCATCTTGATGGGGGTAAGTGTGATCTTGAGGAGTGTAAAGCAGCATTTTGGTTAGAAAATGGGAGCTCTTCCTAAGAGCAGTGCTATTTCTGGGAGAAAAGGAGCTCTACTGGGCATAAAAATGGTGTATCTGTGATAAAATGCCACATTTCTGAAAGAAACTGTCCTCTTGCGGAGTGTAATGCTGTATGTTCCGGAGGAAATGGGAAATATTCAGCAGAGTCCTGGTATTTCTGGGAGAAGAGGTCTGATGTGGGGGGGGGAAGGTGATGTATCTGTGAGAAAGCTGGTGTTTCTGGGAGAAAATGCCAGGTATTGGTGAGGAAACAGATGCTAGAGAGGGAAAAGGCTGGGATTTTGGGGAAAAAAGGCCGTTTGTTAAAGAATAAGCTGGCATTTCTGGGAGAATATGTCCCATCTTTGGGAGAAAACGGGTGTATGTGGGAGAAAATGTCGTGTATTTGGGAGAAAGCTGGTGTATGTGGGAGAAAAGGCCATTGTGATGGGAGTCAGTGTGATCTTGAGGAGTGGAAAGCAGTATTCTTGAGATGAAACGTGAGGTATTTCTAAGAGTCCTGGTATTTCTGGGAGAAAATGTCTTGTTTTGGAGAGCCAAAGTCCCATTTTGGGGGCAGAAGCTGGTATTTCTGTGACACTGCCATCTTGATGGGGGTAAGTGTGATCTTGAGGAGTGTAAAGCAGCATTTTGGTTAGAAAATGGGAGCTCTTCCTAAGAGCAGTGCTATTTCTGGGAGAAAAGGAGCTCTACTGGGCATAAAAATGGTGTATCTGTGATAAAATGCCACATTTCTGAAAGAAACTGTCCTCTTGCGGAGTGTAATGCTGTATGTTCCGGAGGAAATGGGAAATATTCAGCAGAGTCCTGGTATTTCTGGGAGAAGAGGTCTGATGTGGGGGGGGGAAGGTGATGTATCTGTGAGAAAGCTGGTGTTTCTGGGAGAAAATGCCAGGAATTGGTGAGGAAACAGATGCTAGAGAGGGAAAAGGCTGGGATTTTGGGGAAAAAAGGCCGTTTGTTAAAGAATAAGCTGGCATTTCTGGGAGAATATGTCCCATCTTTGGGAGAAAACGGGTGTATGTGGGAGAAAATGTCGTGTATTTGGGAGAAAGCTGGTGTATGTGGGAGAAAAGGCCATTGTGATGGGAGTCAGTGTGATCTTGAGGAGTGGAAAGCAGTATTCTTGAGATGAAACGTGAGGTATTTCTAAGAGTCCTGGTATTTCTGGGAGAAAATGTCTTGTTTTGGAGAGCCAAAGTCCCATTTTGGGGGCAGAAGCTGGTATTTCTCTGACACTGCCATCTTGATGGGGGTAAGTGTGATCTTGAGGAGCGTAAAGCAGCATTTTGGTTAGAAAATGGGAGCTCTTCCTAAGAGCAGTGCTATTTCTGGGAGAAAAGGAGCTCTACTGGGCATAAAAATGGTGTATCTGTGATAAAATGCCACATTTCTGAAAGAAACTGTCCTCTTGCGGAGTGTAATGCTGTATGTTCCGGAGGAAATGGGAAATATTCAGCAGAGTCCTGGTATTTCTGGGAGAAGAGGTCTGATGTGGGGGGGGGAAGGTGATGTATCTGTGAGAAAGCTGGTGTTTCTGGGAGAAAATGCCAGGTATTGGTGAGGAAACAGATGCTAGAGAGGGAAAAGGCTGGTATTTTGGGGAAAAAAGGCCGTTTGTTAAAGAATAAGCTGGCATTTCTGGGAGAATATGTCCCATCTTTGGGAGAAAACGGGTGTATGTGGGAGAAAATGTCGTGTATTTGGGAGAAAGCTGGTGTATGTGGGAGAAAAGGCCATTGTGATGGGAGTCAGTGTGATCTTGAGGAGTGGAAAGCAGTATTCTTGAGATGAAACGTGAGGTATTTCTAAGAGTCCTGGTATTTCTGGGAGAAAATGTCTTGTTTTGGAGAGCCAAAGTCCCATTTTGGGGGCAGAAGCTGGTATTTCTGTGACACTGCCATCTTGATGGGGGTAAGTGTGATCTTGAGGAGTGTAAAGCAGCATTTTGGTTAGAAAATGGGAGCTCTTCCTAAGAGCAGTGCTATTTCTGGGAGAAAAGGAGCTCTACTGGGCATAAAAATGGTGTATCTGTGATAAAATGCCACATTTCTGAAAGAAACTGTCCTCTTGCGGAGTGTAATGCTGTATGTTCCGGAGGAAATGGGAAATATTCAGCAGAGTCCTGGTATTTCTGGGAGAAGAGGTCTGATGTGGGGGGGGGAAGGTGATGTATCTGTGAGAAAGCTGGTGTTTCTGGGAGAAAATGCCAGGTATTGGTGAGGAAACAGATGCTAGAGAGGGAAAAGGCTGGTATTTTGGGGAAAAAAGGCCGTTTGTTAAAGAATAAGCTGGCATTTCTGGGAGAATATGTCCCATCTTTGGGAGAAAACGGGTGTATGTGGGAGAAAATGTCGTGTATTTGGGAGAAAGCTGGTGTATGTGGGAGAAAAGGCCATTGTGATGGGAGTCAGTGTGATCTTGAGGAGTGGAAAGCAGTATTCTTGAGATGAAACGTGAGGTATTTCTAAGAGTCCTGGTATTTCTGGGAGAAAATGTCTTGTTTTGGAGAGCCAAAGTCCCATTTTGGGGGCAGAAGCTGGTATTTCTCTGACACTGCCATCTTGATGGGGGTAAGTGTGATCTTGAGGAGTGTAAAGCAGCATTTTGGTTAGAAAATGGGAGCTCTTCCTAAGAGCAGTGCTATTTCTGGGAGAAAAGGAGCTCTACTGGGCATAAAAATGGTGTATCTGTGATAAAATGCCACATTTCTGAAAGAAACTGTCCTCTTGCGGAGTGTAATGCTGTATGTTCCGGAGGAAATGGGAAATATTCAGCAGAGTCCTGGTATTTCTGGGAGAAGAGGTCTGATGTGGGGGGGGAAGGTGATGTATCTGTGAGAAAGCTGGTGTTTCTGGGAGAAAATGCCAGGTATTGGTGAGGAAACAGATGCTAGAGAGGGAAAAGGCTGGGATTTTGGGGAAAAAAGGCCGTTTGTTAAAGAATAAGCTGGCATTTCTGGGAGAATATGTCCCATCTTTGGGAGAAAACGGGTGTATGTGGGAGAAAATGTCGTGTATTTGGGAGAAAGCTGGTGTATGTGGGAGAAAAGGCCATTGTGATGGGAGTCAGTGTGATCTTGAGGAGTGGAAAGCAGTATTCTTGAGATGAAACGTGAGGTATTTCTAAGAGTCCTGGTATTTCTGGGAGAAAATGTCTTGTTTTGGAGAGCCAAAGTCCCATTTTGGGGGCAGAAGCTGGTATTTCTCTGACACTGCCATCTTGATGGGGGTAAGTGTGATCTTGAGGAGTGTAAAGCAGCATTTTGGTTAGAAAATGGGAGCTCTTCCTAAGAGCAGTGCTATTTCTGGGAGAAAAGGAGCTCTACTGGGCATAAAAATGGTGTATCTGTGATAAAATGCCACATTTCTGAAAGAAACTGTCCTCTTGCGGAGTGTAATGCTGTATGTTCCGGAGGAAATGGGAAATATTCAGCAGAGTCCTGGTATTTCTGGGAGAAGAGGTCTGATGTGGGGGGGGGAAGGTGATGTATCTGTGAGAAAGCTGGTGTTTCTGGGAGAAAATGCCAGGTATTGGTGAGGAAACAGATGCTAGAGAGGGAAAAGGCTGGTATTTTGGGGAAAAAAGGCCGTTTGTTAAAGAATAAGCTGGCATTTCTGGGAGAATATGTCCCATCTTTGGGAGAAAACGGGTGTATGTGGGAGAAAATGTCGTGTATTTGGGAGAAAGCTGGTGTATGTGGGAGAAAAGGCCATTGTGATGGGAGTCAGTGTGATCTTGAGGAGTGGAAAGCAGTATTCTTGAGATGAAACGTGAGGTATTTCTAAGAGTCCTGGTATTTCTGGGAGAAAATGTCTTGTTTTGGAGAGCCAAAGTCCCATTTTGGGGGCAGAAGCTGGTATTTCTGTGACACTGCCATCTTGATGGGGGTAAGTGTGATCTTGAGGAGTGTAAAGCAGCATTTTGGTTAGAAAATGGGAGCTCTTCCTAAGAGCAGTGCTATTTCTGGGAGAAAAGGAGCTCTACTGGGCATAAAAATGGTGTATCTGTGATAAAATGCCACATTTCTGAAAGAAACTGTCCTCTTGCGGAGTGTAATGCTGTATGTTCCGGAGGAAATGGGAAATATTCATCAGAGTCCTGGTATTTCTGGGAGAAGAGGTCTGATGTGGGGGGGGGGAAGGTGATGTATCTGTGAGAAAGCTGGTGTTTCTGGGAGAAAATGCCAGGTATTGGTGAGGAAACAGATGCTAGAGAGGGAAAAGGCTGGTATTTTGGGGAAAAAAAGGCCGTTTGTTAAAGAATAAGCTGGCATTTCTGGGAGAATATGTCCCATCTTTGGGAGAAAACGGGTGTATGTGGGAGAAAATGTCGTGTATTTGGGAGAAAGCTGGTGTATGTGGGAGAAAAGGCCATTGTGATGGGAGTCAGTGTGATCTTGAGGAGTGGAAAGCAGTATTCTTGAGATGAAACGTGAGGTATTTCTAAGAGTCCTGGTATTTCTGGGAGAAAATGTCTTGTTTTGGAGAGCCAAAGTCCCATTTTGGGGGCAGAAGCTGGTATTTCTGTGACACTGCCATCTTGATGGGGGTAAGTGTGATCTTGAGGAGTGTAAAGCAGCATTTTGGTTAGAAAATGGGAGCTCTTCCTAAGAGCAGTGCTATTTCTGGGAGAAAAGGAGCTCTACTGGGCATAAAAATGGTGTATCTGTGATAAAATGCCACATTTCTGAAAGAAACTGTCCTCTTGCGGAGTGTAATGCTGTATGTTCCGGAGGAAATGGGAAATATTCAGCAGAGTCCTGGTATTTCTGGGAGAAGAGGTCTGATGTGGGGGGGGGAAGGTGATGTATCTGTGAGAAAGCTGGTGTTTCTGGGAGAAAATGCCAGGTATTGGTGAGGAAACAGATGCTAGAGAGGGAAAAGGCTGGTATTTTGGGGAAAAAAGGCCGTTTGTTAAAGAATAAGCTGGCATTTCTGGGAGAATATGTCCCATCTTTGGGAGAAAACGGGTGTATGTGGGAGAAAATGTCGTGTATTTGGGAGAAAGCTGGTGTATGTGGGAGAAAAGGCCATTGTGATGGGAGTCAGTGTGATCTTGAGGAGTGGAAAGCAGTATTCTTGAGATGAAACGTGAGGTATTTCTAAGAGTCCTGGTATTTCTGGGAGAAAATGTCTTGTTTTGGAGAGCCAAAGTCCCATTTTGGGGGCAGAAGCTGGTATTTCTCTGACACTGCCATCTTGATGGGGGTAAGTGTGATCTTGAGGAGTGTAAAGCAGCATTTTGGTTAGAAAATGGGAGCTCTTCCTAAGAGCAGTGCTATTTCTGGGAGAAAAGGAGCTCTACTGGGCATAAAAATGGTGTATCTGTGATAAAATGCCACATTTCTGAAAGAAACTGTCCTCTTGCGGAGTGTAATGCTGTATGTTCCGGAGGAAATGGGAAATATTCAGCAGAGTCCTGGTATTTCTGGGAGAAGAGGTCTGATGTGGGGGGGGGAAGGTGATGTATCTGTGAGAAAGCTGGTGTTTCTGGGAGAAAATGCCAGGTATTGGTGAGGAAACAGATGCTAGAGAGGGAAAAGGCTGGTATTTTGGGGAAAAAAAGGCCGTTTGTTAAAGAATAAGCTGGCATTTCTGGGAGAATATGTCCCATCTTTGGGAGAAAACGGGTGTATGTGGGAGAAAATGTCGTGTATTTGGGAGAAAGCTGGTGTATGTGGGAGAAAAGGCCATTGTGATGGGAGTCAGTGTGATCTTGAGGAGTGGAAAGCAGTATTCTTGAGATGAAACGTGAGGTATTTCTAAGAGTCCTGGTATTTCTGGGAGAAAATGTCTTGTTTTGGAGAGCCAAAGTCCCATTTTGGGGGCAGAAGCTGGTATTTCTGTGACACTGCCATCTTGATGGGGGTAAGTGTGATCTTGAGGAGTGTAAAGCAGCATTTTGGTTAGAAAATGGGAGCTCTTCCTAAGAGCAGTGCTATTTCTGGGAGAAAAGGAGCTCTACTGGGCATAAAAATGGTGTATCTGTGATAAAATGCCACATTTCTGAAAGAAACTGTCCTCTTGCGGAGTGTAATGCTGTATGTTCCGGAGGAAATGGGAAATATTCAGCAGAGTCCTGGTATTTCTGGGAGAAGAGGTCTGATGTGGGGGGGGGAAGGTGATGTATCTGTGAGAAAGCTGGTGTTTCTGGGAGAAAATGCCAGGTATTGGTGAGGAAACAGATGCTAGAGAGGGAAAAGGCTGGTATTTTGGGGAAAAAAGGCCGTTTGTTAAAGAATAAGCTGGCATTTCTGGGAGAATATGTCCCATCTTTGGGAGAAAACGGGTGTATGTGGGAGAAAATGTCGTGTATTTGGGAGAAAGCTGGTGTATGTGGGAGAAAAGGCCATTGTGATGGGAGTCAGTGTGATCTTGAGGAGTGGAAAGCAGTATTCTTGAGATGAAACGTGAGGTATTTCTAAGAGTCCTGGTATTTCTGGGAGAAAATGTCTTGTTTTGGAGAGCCAAAGTCCCATTTTGGGGGCAGAAGCTGGTATTTCTGTGACACTGCCATCTTGATGGGGGTAAGTGTGATCTTGAGGAGTGTAAAGCAGCATTTTGGTTAGAAAATGGGAGCTCTTCCTAAGAGCAGTGCTATTTCTGGGAGAAAAGGAGCTCTACTGGGCATAAAAATGGTGTATCTGTGATAAAATGCCACATTTCTGAAAGAAACTGTCCTCTTGCGGAGTGTAATGCTGTATGTTCCGGAGGAAATGGGAAATATTCAGCAGAGTCCTGGTATTTCTGGGAGAAGAGGTCTGATGTGGGGGGGGGAAGGTGATGTATCTGTGAGAAAGCTGGTGTTTCTGGGAGAAAATGCCAGGTATTGGTGAGGAAACAGATGCTAGAGAGGGAAAAGGCTGGTATTTTGGGGAAAAAAGGCCGTTTGTTAAAGAATAAGCTGGCATTTCTGGGAGAATATGTCCCATCTTTGGGAGAAAACGGGTGTATGTGGGAGAAAATGTCGTGTATTTGGGAGAAAGCTGGTGTATGTGGGAGAAAAGGCCATTGTGATGGGAGTCAGTGTGATCTTGAGGAGTGGAAAGCAGTATTCTTGAGATGAAACGTGAGGTATTTCTAAGAGTCCTGGTATTTCTGGGAGAAAATGTCTTGTTTTGGAGAGCCAAAGTCCCATTTTGGGGGCAGAAGCTGGTATTTCTCTGACACTGCCATCTTGATGGGGGTAAGTGTGATCTTGAGGAGTGTAAAGCAGCATTTTGGTTAGAAAATGGGAGCTCTTCCTAAGAGCAGTGCTATTTCTGGGAGAAAAGGAGCTCTACTGGGCATAAAAATGGTGTATCTGTGATAAAATGCCACATTTCTGAAAGAAACTGTCCTCTTGCGGAGTGTAATGCTGTATGTTCCGGAGGAAATGGGAAATATTCAGCAGAGTCCTGGTATTTCTGGGAGAAGAGGTCTGATGTGGGGGGGGGAAGGTGATGTATCTGTGAGAAAGCTGGTGTTTCTGGGAGAAAATGCCAGGTATTGGTGAGGAAACAGATGCTAGAGAGGGAAAAGGCTGGGATTTTGGGGAAAAAAGGCCGTTTGTTAAAGAATAAGCTGGCATTTCTGGGAGAATATGTCCCATCTTTGGGAGAAAACGGGTGTATGTGGGAGAAAATGTCGTGTATTTGGGAGAAAGCTGGTGTATGTGGGAGAAAAGGCCATTGTGATGGGAGTCAGTGTGATCTTGAGGAGTGGAAAGCAGTATTCTTGAGATGAAACGTGAGGTATTTCTAAGAGTCCTGGTATTTCTGGGAGAAAATGTCTTGTTTTGGAGAGCCAAAGTCCCATTTTGGGGGCAGAAGCTGGTATTTCTGTGACACTGCCATCTTGATGGGGGTAAGTGTGATCTTGAGGAGTGTAAAGCAGCATTTTGGTTAGAAAATGGGAGCTCTTCCTAAGAGCAGTGCTATTTCTGGGAGAAAAGGAGCTCTACTGGGCATAAAAATGGTGTATCTGTGATAAAATGCCACATTTCTGAAAGAAACTGTCCTCTTGCGGAGTGTAATGCTGTATGTTCCGGAGGAAATGGGAAATATTCAGCAGAGTCCTGGTATTTCTGGGAGAAGAGGTCTGATGTGGGGGGGGGGAAGGTGATGTATCTGTGAGAAAGCTGGTGTTTCTGGGAGAAAATGCCAGGTATTGGTGAGGAAACAGATGCTAGAGAGGGAAAAGGCTGGTATTTTGGGGAAAAAAGGCCGTTTGTTAAAGAATAAGCTGGCATTTCTGGGAGAATATGTCCCATCTTTGGGAGAAAACGGGTGTATGTGGGAGAAAATGTCGTGTATTTGGGAGAAAGCTGGTGTATGTGGGAGAAAAGGCCATTGTGATGGGAGTCAGTGTGATCTTGAGGAGTGGAAAGCAGTATTCTTGAGATGAAACGTGAGGTATTTCTAAGAGTCCTGGTATTTCTGGGAGAAAATGTCTTGTTTTGGAGAGCCAAAGTCCCATTTTGGGGGCAGAAGCTGGTATTTCTGTGACACTGCCATCTTGATGGGGGTAAGTGTGATCTTGAGGAGTGTAAAGCAGCATTTTGGTTAGAAAATGGGAGCTCTTCCTAAGAGCAGTGCTATTTCTGGGAGAAAAGGAGCTCTACTGGGCATAAAAATGGTGTATCTGTGATAAAATGCCACATTTCTGAAAGAAACTGTCCTCTTGCGGAGTGTAATGCTGTATGTTCCGGAGGAAATGGGAAATATTCAGCAGAGTCCTGGTATTTCTGGGAGAAGAGGTCTGATGTGGGGGGGGGAAGGTGATGTATCTGTGAGAAAGCTGGTGTTTCTGGGAGAAAATGCCAGGTATTGGTGAGGAAACAGATGCTAGAGAGGGAAAAGGCTGGTATTTTGGGGAAAAAAGGCCGTTTGTTAAAGAATAAGCTGGCATTTCTGGGAGAATATGTCCCATCTTTGGGAGAAAACGGGTGTATGTGGGAGAAAATGTCGTGTATTTGGGAGAAAGCTGGTGTATGTGGGAGAAAAGGCCATTGTGATGGGAGTCAGTGTGATCTTGAGGAGTGGAAAGCAGTATTCTTGAGATGAAACGTGAGGTATTTCTAAGAGTCCTGGTATTTCTGGGAGAAAATGTCTTGTTTTGGAGAGCCAAAGTCCCATTTTGGGGGCAGAAGCTGGTATTTCTGTGACACTGCCATCTTGATGGGGGTAAGTGTGATCTTGAGGAGTGTAAAGCAGCATTTTGGTTAGAAAATGGGAGCTCTTCCTAAGAGCAGTGCTATTTCTGGGAGAAAAGGAGCTCTACTGGGCATAAAAATGGTGTATCTGTGATAAAATGCCACATTTCTGAAAGAAACTGTCCTCTTGCGGAGTGTAATGCTGTATGTTCCGGAGGAAATGGGAAATATTCAGCAGAGTCCTGGTATTTCTGGGAGAAGAGGTCTGATGTGGGGGGGGGAAGGTGATGTATCTGTGAGAAAGCTGGTGTTTCTGGGAGAAAATGCCAGGTATTGGTGAGGAAACAGATGCTAGAGAGGGAAAAGGCTGGGATTTTGGGGAAAAAAGGCCGTTTGTTAAAGAATAAGCTGGCATTTCTGGGAGAATATGTCCCATCTTTGGGAGAAAACGGGTGTATGTGGGAGAAAATGTCGTGTATTTGGGAGAAAGCTGGTGTATGTGGGAGAAAAGGCCATTGTGATGGGAGTCAGTGTGATCTTGAGGAGTGGAAAGCAGTATTCTTGAGATGAAACGTGAGGTATTTCTAAGAGTCCTGGTATTTCTGGGAGAAAATGTCTTGTTTTGGAGAGCCAAAGTCCCATTTTGGGGGCAGAAGCTGGTATTTCTGTGACACTGCCATCTTGATGGGGGTAAGTGTGATCTTGAGGAGTGTAAAGCAGCATTTTGGTTAGAAAATGGGAGCTCTTCCTAAGAGCAGTGCTATTTCTGAGAGAAAAGGAGCTCTACTGGGCATAAAAATGGTGTATCTGTGATAAAATGCCACATTTCTGAAAGAAACTGTCCTCTTGCGGAGTGTAATGCTGTATGTTCCGGAGGAAATGGGAAATATTCAGCAGAGTCCTGGTATTTCTGGGAGAAGAGGTCTGATGTGGGGGGGGGAAGGTGATGTATCTGTGAGAAAGCTGGTGTTTCTGGGAGAAAATGCCAGGTATTGGTGAGGAAACAGATGCTAGAGAGGGAAAAGGCTGGTATTTTGGGGAAAAAAGGCCGTTTGTTAAAGAATAAGCTGGCATTTCTGGGAGAATATGTCCCATCTTTGGGAGAAAACGGGTGTATGTGGGAGAAAATGTCGTGTATTTGGGAGAAAGCTGGTGTATGTGGGAGAAAAGGCCATTGTGATGGGAGTCAGTGTGATCTTGAGGAGTGGAAAGCAGTATTCTTGAGATGAAACGTGAGGTATTTCTAAGAGTCCTGGTATTTCTGGGAGAAAATGTCTTGTTTTGGAGAGCCAAAGTCCCATTTTGGGGGCAGAAGCTGGTATTTCTCTGACACTGCCATCTTGATGGGGGTAAGTGTGATCTTGAGGAGTGTAAAGCAGCATTTTGGTTAGAAAATGGGAGCTCTTCCTAAGAGCAGTGCTATTTCTGGGAGAAAAGGAGCTCTACTGGGCATAAAAATGGTGTATCTGTGATAAAATGCCACATTTCTGAAAGAAACTGTCCTCTTGCGGAGTGTAATGCTGTATGTTCCGGAGGAAATGGGAAATATTCAGCAGAGTCCTGGTATTTCTGGGAGAAGAGGTCTGATGTGGGGGGGGGAAGGTGATGTATCTGTGAGAAAGCTGGTGTTTCTGGGAGAAAATGCCAGGTATTGGTGAGGAAACAGATGCTAGAGAGGGAAAAGGCTGGTATTTTGGGGAAAAAAGGCCGTTTGTTAAAGAATAAGCTGGCATTTCTGGGAGAATATGTCCCATCTTTGGGAGAAAACGGGTGTATGTGGGAGAAAATGTCGTGTATTTGGGAGAAAGCTGGTGTATGTGGGAGAAAAGGCCATTGTGATGGGAGTCAGTGTGATCTTGAGGAGTGGAAAGCAGTATTCTTGAGATGAAACGTGAGGTATTTCTAAGAGTCCTGGTATTTCTGGGAGAAAATGTCTTGTTTTGGAGAGCCAAAGTCCCATTTTGGGGGCAGAAGCTGGTATTTCTGTGACACTGCCATCTTGATGGGGGTAAGTGTGATCTTGAGGAGTGTAAAGCAGCATTTTGGTTAGAAAATGGGAGCTCTTCCTAAGAGCAGTGCTATTTCTGGGAGAAAAGGAGCTCTACTGGGCATAAAAATGGTGTATCTGTGATAAAATGCCACATTTCTGAAAGAAACTGTCCTCTTGCGGAGTGTAATGCTGTATGTTCCGGAGGAAATGGGAAATATTCAGCAGAGTCCTGGTATTTCTGGGAGAAGAGGTCTGATGTGGGGGGGGGAAGGTGATGTATCTGTGAGAAAGCTGGTGTTTCTGGGAGAAAATGCCAGGTATTGGTGAGGAAACAGATGCTAGAGAGGGAAAAGGCTGGTATTTTGGGGAAAAAAGGCCGTTTGTTAAAGAATAAGCTGGCATTTCTGGGAGAATATGTCCCATCTTTGGGAGAAAACGGGTGTATGTGGGAGAAAATGTCGTGTATTTGGGAGAAAGCTGGTGTATGTGGGAGAAAAGGCCATTGTGATGGGAGTCAGTGTGATCTTGAGGAGTGGAAAGCAGTATTCTTGAGATGAAACGTGAGGTATTTCTAAGAGTCCTGGTATTTCTGGGAGAAAATGTCTTGTTTTGGAGAGCCAAAGTCCCATTTTGGGGGCAGAAGCTGGTATTTCTGTGACACTGCCATCTTGATGGGGGTAAGTGTGATCTTGAGGAGTGTAAAGCAGCATTTTGGTTAGAAAATGGGAGCTCTTCCTAAGAGCAGTGCTATTTCTGGGAGAAAAGGAGCTCTACTGGGCATAAAAATGGTGTATCTGTGATAAAATGCCACATTTCTGAAAGAAACTGTCCTCTTGCGGAGTGTAATGCTGTATGTTCCGGAGGAAATGGGAAATATTCAGCAGAGTCCTGGTATTTCTGGGAGAAGAGGTCTGATGTGGGGGGGGGAAGGTGATGTATCTGTGAGAAAGCTGGTGTTTCTGGGAGAAAATGCCAGGTATTGGTGAGGAAACAGATGCTAGAGAGGGAAAAGGCTGGTATTTTGGGGAAAAAAGGCCGTTTGTTAAAGAATAAGCTGGCATTTCTGGGAGAATATGTCCCATCTTTGGGAGAAAACGGGTGTATGTGGGAGAAAATGTCGTGTATTTGGGAGAAAGCTGGTGTATGTGGGAGAAAAGGC
Source organism: Phasianus colchicus (assembly GCF_987193195.1). Taxonomy (NCBI): domain Eukaryota; kingdom Metazoa; phylum Chordata; class Aves; order Galliformes; family Phasianidae; genus Phasianus; species Phasianus colchicus. Next base: position 412,299 of record NW_028325239.1, on the reverse strand, counting down.
CATTGTGATGGGAGTCAGTGTGATCTTGAGGAGTGGAAAGCAGTATTCTTGAGATGAAACGTGAGGTATTTCTAAGAGTCCTGGTATTTCTGGGAGAAAATGTCTTGTTTTGGAGAGCCAAAGTCCCATTTTGGGGGCAGAAGCTGGTATTTCTGTGACACTGCCATCTTGATGGGGGTAAGTGTGATCTTGAGGAGTGTAAAGCAGCATTTTGGTTAGAAAATGGGAGCTCTTCCTAAGAGCAGTGCTATTTCTGGGAGAAAAGGAGCTCTACTGGGCATAAAAATGGTGTATCTGTGATAAAATGCCACATTTCTGAAAGAAACTGTCCTCTTGCGGAGTGTAATGCTGTATGTTCCGGAGGAAATGGGAAATATTCAGCAGAGTCCTGGTATTTCTGGGAGAAGAGGTCTGATGTGGGGGGGGGAAGGTGATGTATCTGTGAGAAAGCTGGTGTTTCTGGGAGAAAATGCCAGGTATTGGTGAGGAAACAGATGCTAGAGAGGGAAAAGGCTGGTATTTTGGGGAAAAAAGGCCGTTTGTTAAAGAATAAGCTGGCATTTCTGGGAGAATATGTCCCATCTTTGGGAGAAAACGGGTGTATGTGGGAGAAAATGTCGTGTATTTGGGAGAAAGCTGGTGTATGTGGGAGAAAAGGCCATTGTGATGGGAGTCAGTGTGATCTTGAGGAGTGGAAAGCAGTATTCTTGAGATGAAACGTGAGGTATTTCTAAGAGTCCTGGTATTTCTGGGAGAAAATGTCTTGTTTTGGAGAGCCAAAGTCCCATTTTGGGGGCAGAAGCTGGTATTTCTCTGACACTGCCATCTTGATGGGGGTAAGTGTGATCTTGAGGAGTGTAAAGCAGCATTTTGGTTAGAAAATGGGAGCTCTTCCTAAGAGCAGTGCTATTTCTGGGAGAAAAGGAGCTCTACTGGGCATAAAAATGGTGTATCTGTGATAAAATGCCACATTTCTGAAAGAAACTGTCCTCTTGCGGAGTGTAATGCTGTATGTTCCGGAGGAAATGGGAAATATTCAGCAGAGTCCTGGTATTTCTGGGAGAAGAGGTCTGATGTGGGGGGGGGAAGGTGATGTATCTGTGAGAAAGCTGGTGTTTCTGGGAGAAAATGCCAGGTATTGGTGAGGAAACAGATGCTAGAGAGGGAAAAGGCTGGTATTTTGGGGAAAAAAGGCCGTTTGTTAAAGAATAAGCTGGCATTTCTGGGAGAATATGTCCCATCTTTGGGAGAAAACGGGTGTATGTGGGAGAAAATGTCGTGTATTTGGGAGAAAGCTGGTGTATGTGGGAGAAAAGGCCATTGTGATGGGAGTCAGTGTGATCTTGAGGAGTGGAAAGCAGTATTCTTGAGATGAAACGTGAGGTATTTCTAAGAGTCCTGGTATTTCTGGGAGAAAATGTCTTGTTTTGGAGAGCCAAAGTCCCATTTTGGGGGCAGAAGCTGGTATTTCTCTGACACTGCCATCTTGATGGGGGTAAGTGTGATCTTGAGGAGTGTAAAGCAGCATTTTGGTTAGAAAATGGGAGCTCTTCCTAAGAGCAGTGCTATTTCTGAGAGAAAAGGAGCTCTACTGGGCATAAAAATGGTGTATCTGTGATAAAATGCCACATTTCTGAAAGAAACTGTCCTCTTGCGGAGTGTAATGCTGTATGTTCCGGAGGAAATGGGAAATATTCAGCAGAGTCCTGGTATTTCTGGGAGAAGAGGTCTGATGTGGGGGGGGGGAAGGTGATGTATCTGTGAGAAAGCTGGTGTTTCTGGGAGAAAATGCCAGGTATTGGTGAGGAAACAGATGCTAGAGAGGGAAAAGGCTGGGATTTTGGGGAAAAAAGGCCGTTTGTTAAAGAATAAGCTGGCATTTCTGGGAGAATATGTCCCATCTTTGGGAGAAAACGGGTGTATGTGGGAGAAAATGTCGTGTATTTGGGAGAAAGCTGGTGTATGTGGGAGAAAAGGCCATTGTGATGGGAGTCAGTGTGATCTTGAGGAGTGGAAAGCAGTATTCTTGAGATGAAACGTGAGGTATTTCTAAGAGTCCTGGTATTTCTGGGAGAAAATGTCTTGTTTTGGAGAGCCAAAGTCCCATTTTGGGGGCAGAAGCTGGTATTTCTGTGACACTGCCATCTTGATGGGGGTAAGTGTGATCTTGAGGAGTGTAAAGCAGCATTTTGGTTAGAAAATGGGAGCTCTTCCTAAGAGCAGTGCTATTTCTGGGAGAAAAGGAGCTCTACTGGGCATAAAAATGGTGTATCTGTGATAAAATGCCACATTTCTGAAAGAAACTGTCCTCTTGCGGAGTGTAATGCTGTATGTTCCGGAGGAAATGGGAAATATTCAGCAGAGTCCTGGTATTTCTGGGAGAAGAGGTCTGATGTGGGGGGGGGAAGGTGATGTATCTGTGAGAAAGCTGGTGTTTCTGGGAGAAAATGCCAGGTATTGGTGAGGAAACAGATGCTAGAGAGGGAAAAGGCTGGTATTTTGGGGAAAAAAGGCCGTTTTTTAAAGAATAAGCTGGCATTTCTGGGAGAATATGTCCCATCTTTGGGAGAAAACGGGTGTATGTGGGAGAAAATGTCATGTATTTGGGAGAAAGCTGGTGTATGTGGGAGAAAAGGCCATTGTGATGGGAGTCAGTGTGATCTTGAGGAGTGGAAAGCAGTATTCTTGAGATGAAACGTGAGGTATTTCTAAGAGTCCTGGTATTTCTGGGAGAAAATGTCTTGTTTTGGAGAGCCAAAGTCCCATTTTGGGGGCAGAAGCTGGTATTTCTCTGACACTGCCATCTTGATGGGGGTAAGTGTGATCTTGAGGAGTGTAAAGCAGCATTTTGGTTAGAAAATGGGAGCTCTTCCTAAGAGCAGTGCTATTTCTGGGAGAAAAGGAGCTCTACTGGGCATAAAAATGGTGTATCTGTGATAAAATGCCACATTTCTGAAAGAAACTGTCCTCTTGCGGAGTGTAATGCTGTATGTTCCGGAGGAAATGGGAAATATTCAGCAGAGTCCTGGTATTTCTGGGAGAAGAGGTCTGATGTGGGGGGGGGAAGGTGATGTATCTGTGAGAAAGCTGGTGTTTCTGGGAGAAAATGCCAGGTATTGGTGAGGAAACAGATGCTAGAGAGGGAAAAGGCTGGGATTTTGGGGAAAAAAGGCCGTTTTTTAAAGAATAAGCTGGCATTTCTGGGAGAATATGTCCCATCTTTGGGAGAAAACGGGTGTATGTGGGAGAAAATGTCGTGTATTTGGGAGAAAGCTGGTGTATGTGGGAGAAAAGGCCATTGTGATGGGAGTCAGTGTGATCTTGAGGAGTGGAAAGCAGTATTCTTGAGATGAAACGTGAGGTATTTCTAAGAGTCCTGGTATTTCTGGGAGAAAATGTCTTGTTTTGGAGAGCCAAAGTCCCATTTTGGGGGCAGAAGCTGGTATTTCTCTGACACTGCCATCTTGATGGGGGTAAGTGTGATCTTGAGGAGTGTAAAGCAGCATTTTGGTTAGAAAATGGGAGCTCTTCCTAAGAGCAGTGCTATTTCTGGGAGAAAAGGAGCTCTACTGGGCATAAAAATGGTGTATCTGTGATAAAATGCCACATTTCTGAAAGAAACTGTCCTCTTGCGGAGTGTAATGCTGTATGTTCCGGAGGAAATGGGAAATATTCAGCAGAGTCCTGGTATTTCTGGGAGAAGAGGTCTGATGTGGGGGGGGGAAGGTGATGTATCTGTGAGAAAGCTGGTGTTTCTGGGAGAAAATGCCAGGTATTGGTGAGGAAACAGATGCTAGAGAGGGAAAAGGCTGGTATTTTGGGGAAAAAAGGCCGTTTGTTAAAGAATAAGCTGGCATTTCTGGGAGAATATGTCCCATCTTTGGGAGAAAACGGGTGTATGTGGGAGAAAATGTCGTGTATTTGGGAGAAAGCTGGTGTATGTGGGAGAAAAGGCCATTGTGATGGGAGTCAGTGTGATCTTGAGGAGTGGAAAGCAGTATTCTTGAGATGAAACGTGAGGTATTTCTAAGAGTCCTGGTATTTCTGGGAGAAAATGTCTTGTTTTGGAGAGCCAAAGTCCCATTTTGGGGGCAGAAGCTGGTATTTCTGTGACACTGCCATCTTGATGGGGGTAAGTGTGATCTTGAGGAGTGTAAAGCAGCATTTTGGTTAGAAAATGGGAGCTCTTCCTAAGAGCAGTGCTATTTCTGGGAGAAAAGGAGCTCTACTGGGCATAAAAATGGTGTATCTGTGATAAAATGCCACATTTCTGAAAGAAACTGTCCTCTTGCGGAGTGTAATGCTGTATGTTCCGGAGGAAATGGGAAATATTCAGCAGAGTCCTGGTATTTCTGGGAGAAGAGGTCTGATGTGGGGGGGGGAAGGTGATGTATCTGTGAGAAAGCTGGTGTTTCTGGGAGAAAATGCCAGGTATTGGTGAGGAAACAGATGCTAGAGAGGGAAAAGGCTGGGATTTTGGGGAAAAAAGGCCGTTTTTTAAAGAATAAGCTGGCATTTCTGGGAGAATATGTCCCATCTTTGGGAGAAAACGGGTGTATGTGGGAGAAAATGTCGTGTATTTGGGAGAAAGCTGGTGTATGTGGGAGAAAAGGCCATTGTGATGGGAGTCAGTGTGATCTTGAGGAGTGGAAAGCAGTATTCTTGAGATGAAACGTGAGGTATTTCTAAGAGTCCTGGTATTTCTGGGAGAAAATGTCTTGTTTTGGAGAGCCAAAGTCCCATTTTGGGGGCAGAAGCTGGTATTTCTGTGACACTGCCATCTTGATGGGGGTAAGTGTGATCTTGAGGAGTGTAAAGCAGCATTTTGGTTAGAAAATGGGAGCTCTTCCTAAGAGCAGTGCTATTTCTGGGAGAAAAGGAGCTCTACTGGGCATAAAAATGGTGTATCTGTGATAAAATGCCACATTTCTGAAAGAAACTGTCCTCTTGCGGAGTGTAATGCTGTATGGTCCGGAGGAAATGGGAAATATTCAGCAGAGTCCTGGTATTTCTGGGAGAAGAGGTCTGATGTGGGGGGGGGAAGGTGATGTATCTGTGAGAAAGCTGGTGTTTCTGGGAGAAAATGCCAGGTATTGGTGAGGAAACAGATGCTAGAGAGGGAAAAGGCCATCCCTTTGGGAGAGAAGTGGTATTTCTGGGAGAAAATGCCCCAAATCGGGGAGTAAGTGTCATCCTGAGGCGTGTCATGGAGTAGATTTGGGAGGAAATGGAGGTGTTTCACAGAGTAGCGGCACTTCTGGGAGAAAATGTCCTCAGTGGGAAAGACAATGTCCTCTTGAGGGAAGAAAACAGGTCTTTCTTACAGCAAATGTCATCCAATTGGGAGAAAATCTCCTCTCTTGGGGAGAAAAGTGGTCTTTCTGAGAGAAGGTGTCCTCTTCTTGGCTGCAAGTGTCCCATTTGGCATTGTCATGGAGGCTTTTTGGGGAGAAAGCGTGTGGCAGTTGTAAGAGAAGGGGTATTTCTGGGAGCAAATCTCCTCTTTTTGGAAGAGAAGGTGAAATTTCCAAGGGAAAAGTGGCATTTCTGGGAGGAAATGACATAGCTGGGGGAGAAAAGTGGGAACCGGTGGGAAAGAAGATCTTGTACTGGAGAGCAACGGTGGTCTTTTTGGTGTGCCAAGTGGTCTCTTGGGGAGACAACGTGGTAAATAGGGGAGACAATGTCCTCTGGAGGAGTGTCAAGTAGTATTTGGGAGAGCAAACGTCAGGTATTTCTCGGAAACCGGCTGTTTCTGGGAGATAGTAGCAGACTTGGTTGGAAAATGACAGGTGTTTGTGAGAAAGCTGGTATTTTGGGAAAAAAAGGCCGTTTTTTAAAGAATAAGCTGGCATTTCTGGGAGAATATGTCCCATCTTTGGGAGAAAACGGGTGTATGTGGGAGAAAATGTCGTGTATTTGGGAGAAAGCTGGTGTATGTGGGAGAAAAGGCCATTGTGATGGGAGTCAGTGTGATCTTGAGGAGTGGAAAGCAGTATTCTTGAGATGAAACGTGAGGTATTTCTAAGAGTCCTGGTATTTCTGGGAGAAAATGTCTTGTTTTGGAGAGCCAAAGTCCCATTTTGGGGGCAGAAGCTGGTATTTCTGTGACACTGCCATCTTGATGGGGGTAAGTGTGATCTTGAGGAGTGTAAAGCAGCATTTTGGTTAGAAAATGGGAGCTCTTCCTAAGAGCAGTGCTATTTCTGGGAGAAAAGGAGCTCTACTGGGCATAAAAATGGTGTATCTGTGATAAAATGCCACATTTCTGAAAGAAACTGTCCTCTTGCGGAGTGTAATGCTGTATGTTCCGGAGGAAATGGGAAATATTCAGCAGAGTCCTGGTATTTCTGGGAGAAGAGGTCTGATGTGGGGGGGAAGGTGATGCATCTGTGAGAAAGCTGGTGTTTCTGGGAGAAAATGCCAGGTATTGGTGAGGAAACAGATGCTAGAGAGGGAAAAGGCTGGTATTTTGGGGAAAAAAGGCCGTTTTTTAAAGAATAAGCTGGCATTTCTGGGAGAATATGTCCCATCTTTGGGAGAAAACGGGTGTATGTGGGAGAAAATGTCGTGTATTTGGGAGAAAGCTGGTGTATGTGGGAGAAAAGGCCATTGTGATGGGAGTCAGTGTGATCTTGAGGAGTGGAAAGCAGTATTCTTGAGATGAAACGTGAGGTATTTCTAAGAGTCCTGGTATTTCTGGGAGAAAATGTCTTGTTTTGGAGAGCCAAAGTCCCATTTTGGGGGCAGAAGCTGGTATTTCTGTGACACTGCCATCTTGATGGGGGTAAGTGTGATCTTGAGGAGTGTAAAGCAGCATTTTGGTTAGAAAATGGGAGCTCTTCCTAAGAGCAGTGCTATTTCTGGGAGAAAAGGAGCTCTACTGGGCATAAAAATGGTGTATCTGTGATAAAATGCCACATTTCTGAAAGAAACTGTCCTCTTGCGGAGTGTAATGCTGTATGTTCCGGAGGAAATGGGAAATATTCAGCAGAGTCCTGGTATTTCTGGGAGAAGAGGTCTGATGTGGGGGGGGGGAAGGTGATGTATCTGTGAGAAAGCTGGTGTTTCTGGGAGAAAATGCCAGGTATTGGTGAGGAAACAGATGCTAGAGAGGGAAAAGGCCATCCCTTTGGGAGAGAAGTGGTATTTCTGGGAGAAAATGCCCCAAATCGGGGAGTAAGTGTCATCCTGAGGCGTGTCATGGAGTAGATTTGGGAGGAAATGGAGGTGTTTCACAGAGTAGCGGCACTTCTGGGAGAAAATGTCCTCAGTGGGAAAGACAATGTCCTCTTGAGGGAAGAAAACAGGTCTTTCTTACAGCAAATGTCATCCAATTGGGAGAAAATCTCCTCTCTTGGGGAGAAAAGTGGTCTTTCTGAGAGAAGGTGTCCTCTTCTTGGCTGCAAGTGTCCCATTTGGCATTGTCATGGAGGCTTTTTGGGGAGAAAGCGTGTGGCAGTTGTAAGAGAAGGGGTATTTCTGGGAGCAAATCTCCTCTTTTTGGAAGAGAAGGTGAAATTTCCAAGGGAAAAGTGGCATTTCTGGGAGGAAATGACATAGCTGGGGGAGAAAAGTGGGAACCGGTGGGAAAGAAGATCTTGTACTGGAGAGCAACGGTGGTCTTTTTGGTGTGCCAAGTGGTCTCTTGGGGAGACAACGTGGTAAATAGGGGAGACAATGTCCTCTGGAGGAGTGTCAAGTAGTATTTGGGAGAGCAAACGTCAGGTATTTCTCGGAAACCGGCTGTTTCTGGGAGATAGTAGCAGACTTGGTTGGAAAATGACAGGTGTTTGTGAGAAAGCTGGTATTTTGGGAAAAAAAGGCCGTTTTTTAAAGAATAAGCTGGCATTTCTGGGAGAATATGTCCCATCTTTGGGAGAAAACGGGTGTATGTGGGAGAAAATGTCGTGTATTTGGGAGAAAGCTGGTGTATGTGGGAGAAAAGGCCATTGTGATGGGAGTCAGTGTGATCTTGAGGAGTGGAAAGCAGTATTCTTGAGATGAAACGTGAGGTATTTCTAAGAGTCCTGGTATTTCTGGGAGAAAATGTCTTGTTTTGGAGAGCCAAAGTCCCATTTTGGGGGCAGAAGCTGGTATTTCTGTGACACTGCCATCTTGATGGGGGTAAGTGTGATCTTGAGGAGTGTAAAGCAGCATTTTGGTTAGAAAATGGGAGCTCTTCCTAAGAGCAGTGCTATTTCTGGGAGAAAAGGAGCTCTACTGGGCATAAAAATGGTGTATCTGTGATAAAATGCCACATTTCTGAAAGAAACTGTCCTCTTGCGGAGTGTAATGCTGTATGTTCCGGAGGAAATGGGAAATATTCAGCAGAGTCCTGGTATTTCTGGGAGAAGAGGTCTGATGTGGGGGGGGGGAAGGTGATGTATCTGTGAGAAAGCTGGTGTTTCTGGGAGAAAATGCCAGGTATTGGTGAGGAAACAGATGCTAGAGAGGGAAAAGGCTGGTATTTTGGGGAAAAAAGGCCGTTTGTTAAAGAATAAGCTGGCATTTCTGGGAGAATATGTCCCATCTTTGGGAGAAAACGGGTGTATGTGGGAGAAAATGTCGTGTATTTGGGAGAAAGCTGGTGTATGTGGGAGAAAAGGCCATTGTGATGGGAGTCAGTGTGATCTTGAGGAGTGGAAAGCAGTATTCTTGAGATGAAACGTGAGGTATTTCTAAGAGTCCTGGTATTTCTGGGAGAAAATGTCTTGTTTTGGAGAGCCAAAGTCCCATTTTGGGGGCAGAAGCTGGTATTTCTGTGACACTGCCATCTTGATGGGGGTAAGTGTGATCTTGAGGAGTGTAAAGCAGCATTTTGGTTAGAAAATGGGAGCTCTTCCTAAGAGCAGTGCTATTTCTGGGAGAAAAGGAGCTCTACTGGGCATAAAAATGGTGTATCTGTGATAAAATGCCACATTTCTGAAAGAAACTGTCCTCTTGCGGAGTGTAATGCTGTATGTTCCGGAGGAAATGGGAAATATTCAGCAGAGTCCTGGTATTTCTGGGAGAAGAGGTCTGATGTGGGGGGGGGAAGGTGATGTATCTGTGAGAAAGCTGGTGTTTCTGGGAGAAAATGCCAGGTATTGGTGAGGAAACAGATGCTAGAGAGGGAAAAGGCTGGTATTTTGGGGAAAAAAAGGCCGTTTGTTAAAGAATAAGCTGGCATTTCTGGGAGAATATGTCCCATCTTTGGGAGAAAACGGGTGTATGTGGGAGAAAATGTCGTGTATTTGGGAGAAAGCTGGTGTATGTGGGAGAAAAGGCCATTGTGATGGGAGTCAGTGTGATCTTGAGGAGTGGAAAGCAGTATTCTTGAGATGAAACGTGAGGTATTTCTAAGAGTCCTGGTATTTCTGGGAGAAAATGTCTTGTTTTGGAGAGCCAAAGTCCCATTTTGGGGGCAGAAGCTGGTATTTCTGTGACACTGCCATCTTGATGGGGGTAAGTGTGATCTTGAGGAGTGTAAAGCAGCATTTTGGTTAGAAAATGGGAGCTCTTCCTAAGAGCAGTGCTATTTCTGGGAGAAAAGGAGCTCTACTGGGCATAAAAATGGTGTATCTGTGATAAAATGCCACATTTCTGAAAGAAACTGTCCTCTTGCGGAGTGTAATGCTGTATGTTCCGGAGGAAATGGGAAATATTCAGCAGAGTCCTGGTATTTCTGGGAGAAGAGGTCTGATGTGGGGGGGGGAAGGTGATGTATCTGTGAGAAAGCTGGTGTTTCTGGGAGAAAATGCCAGGTATTGGTGAGGAAACAGATGCTAGAGAGGGAAAAGGCTGGGATTTTGGGGAAAAAAGGCCGTTTGTTAAAGAATAAGCTGGCATTTCTGGGAGAATATGTCCCATCTTTGGGAGAAAACGGGTGTATGTGGGAGAAAATGTCGTGTATTTGGGAGAAAGCTGGTGTATGTGGGAGAAAAGGCCATTGTGATGGGAGTCAGTGTGATCTTGAGGAGTGGAAAGCAGTATTCTTGAGATGAAACGTGAGGTATTTCTAAGAGTCCTGGTATTTCTGGGAGAAAATGTCTTGTTTTGGAGAGCCAAAGTCCCATTTTGGGGGCAGAAGCTGGTATTTCTGTGACACTGCCATCTTGATGGGGGTAAGTGTGATCTTGAGGAGTGTAAAGCAGCATTTTGGTTAGAAAATGGGAGCTCTTCCTAAGAGCAGTGCTATTTCTGGGAGAAAAGGAGCTCTACTGGGCATAAAAATGGTGTATCTGTGATAAAATGCCACATTTCTGAAAGAAACTGTCCTCTTGCGGAGTGTAATGCTGTATGTTCCGGAGGAAATGGGAAATATTCAGCAGAGTCCTGGTATTTCTGGGAGAAGAGGTCTGATGTGGGGGGGGGAAGGTGATGTATCTGTGAGAAAGCTGGTGTTTCTGGGAGAAAATGCCAGGTATTGGTGAGGAAACAGATGCTAGAGAGGGAAAAGGCTGGTATTTTGGGGAAAAAAGGCCGTTTTTTAAAGAATAAGCTGGCATTTCTGGGAGAATATGTCCCATCTTTGGGAGAAAACGGGTGTATGTGGGAGAAAATGTCGTGTATTTGGGAGAAAGCTGGTGTATGTGGGAGAAAAGGCCATTGTGATGGGAGTCAGTGTGATCTTGAGGAGTGGAAAGCAGTATTCTTGAGATGAAACGTGAGGTATTTCTAAGAGTCCTGGTATTTCTGGGAGAAAATGTCTTGTTTTGGAGAGCCAAAGTCCCATTTTGGGGGCAGAAGCTGGTATTTCTGTGACACTGCCATCTTGATGGGGGTAAGTGTGATCTTGAGGAGTGTAAAGCAGCATTTTGGTTAGAAAATGGGAGCTCTTCCTAAGAGCAGTGCTATTTCTGGGAGAAAAGGAGCTCTACTGGGCATAAAAATGGTGTATCTGTGATAAAATGCCACATTTCTGAAAGAAACTGTCCTCTTGCGGAGTGTAATGCTGTATGTTCCGGAGGAAATGGGAAATATTCAGCAGAGTCCTGGTATTTCTGGGAGAAGAGGTCTGATGTGGGGGGGGGAAGGTGATGTATCTGTGAGAAAGCTGGTGTTTCTGGGAGAAAATGCCAGGTATTGGTGAGGAAACAGATGCTAGAGAGGGAAAAGGCTGGTATTTTGGGGAAAAAAGGCCGTTTGTTAAAGAATAAGCTGGCATTTCTGGGAGAATATGTCCCATCTTTGGGAGAAAACGGGTGTATGTGGGAGAAAATGTCGTGTATTTGGGAGAAAGCTGGTGTATGTGGGAGAAAAGGCCATTGTGATGGGAGTCAGTGTGATCTTGAGGAGTGGAAAGCAGTATTCTTGAGATGAAACGTGAGGTATTTCTAAGAGTCCTGGTATTTCTGGGAGAAAATGTCTTGTTTTGGAGAGCCAAAGTCCCATTTTGGGGGCAGAAGCTGGTATTTCTGTGACACTGCCATCTTGATGGGGGTAAGTGTGATCTTGAGGAGTGTAAAGCAGCATTTTGGTTAGAAAATGGGAGCTCTTCCTAAGAGCAGTGCTATTTCTGGGAGAAAAGGAGCTCTACTGGGCATAAAAATGGTGTATCTGTGATAAAATGCCACATTTCTGAAAGAAACTGTCCTCTTGCGGAGTGTAATGCTGTATGTTCCGGAGGAAATGGGAAATATTCAGCAGAGTCCTGGTATTTCTGGGAGAAGAGGTCTGATGTGGGGGGGGGAAGGTGATGTATCTGTGAGAAAGCTGGTGTTTCTGGGAGAAAATGCCAGGTATTGGTGAGGAAACAGATGCTAGAGAGGGAAAAGGCTGGGATTTTGGGGAAAAAAGGCCGTTTTTTAAAGAATAAGCTGGCATTTCTGGGAGAATATGTCCCATCTTTGGGAGAAAACGGGTGTATGTGGGAGAAAATGTCGTGTATTTGGGAGAAAGCTGGTGTATGTGGGAGAAAAGGCCATTGTGATGGGAGTCAGTGTGATCTTGAGGAGTGGAAAGCAGTATTCTTGAGATGAAACGTGAGGTATTTCTAAGAGTCCTGGTATTTCTGGGAGAAAATGTCTTGTTTTGGAGAGCCAAAGTCCCATTTTGGGGGCAGAAGCTGGTATTTCTCTGACACTGCCATCTTGATGGGGGTAAGTGTGATCTTGAGGAGTGTAAAGCAGCATTTTGGTTAGAAAATGGGAGCTCTTCCTAAGAGCAGTGCTATTTCTGGGAGAAAAGGAGCTCTACTGGGCATAAAAATGGTGTATCTGTGATAAAATGCCACATTTCTGAAAGAAACTGTCCTCTTGCGGAGTGTAATGCTGTATGTTCCGGAGGAAATGGGAAATATTCAGCAGAGTCCTGGTATTTCTGGGAGAAGAGGTCTGATGTGGGGGGGGGAAGGTGATGTATCTGTGAGAAAGCTGGTGTTTCTGGGAGAAAATGCCAGGTATTGGTGAGGAAACAGATGCTAGAGAGGGAAAAGGCTGGTATTTTGGGGAAAAAAGGCCGTTTGTTAAAGAATAAGCTGGCATTTCTGGGAGAATATGTCCCATCTTTGGGAGAAAACGGGTGTATGTGGGAGAAAATGTCGTGTATTTGGGAGAAAGCTGGTGTATGTGGGAGAAAAGGCCATTGTGATGGGAGTCAGTGTGATCTTGAGGAGTGGAAAGCAGTATTCTTGAGATGAAACGTGAGGTATTTCTAAGAGTCCTGGTATTTCTGGGAGAAAATGTCTTGTTTTGGAGAGCCAAAGTCCCATTTTGGGGGCAGAAGCTGGTATTTCTGTGACACTGCCATCTTGATGGGGGTAAGTGTGATCTTGAGGAGTGTAAAGCAGCATTTTGGTTAGAAAATGGGAGCTCTTCCTAAGAGCAGTGCTATTTCTGGGAGAAAAGGAGCTCTACTGGGCATAAAAATGGTGTATCTGTGATAAAATGCCACATTTCTGAAAGAAACTGTCCTCTTGCGGAGTGTAATGCTGTATGTTCCGGAGGAAATGGGAAATATTCAGCAGAGTCCTGGTATTTCTGGGAGAAGAGGTCTGATGTGGGGGGGGGAAGGTGATGTATCTGTGAGAAAGCTGGTGTTTCTGGGAGAAAATGCCAGGTATTGGTGAGGAAACAGATGCTAGAGAGGGAAAAGGCTGGGATTTTGGGGAAAAAAGGCCGTTTTTTAAAGAATAAGCTGGCATTTCTGGGAGAATATGTCCCATCTTTGGGAGAAAACGGGTGTATGTGGGAGAAAATGTCGTGTATTTGGGAGAAAGCTGGTGTATGTGGGAGAAAAGGCCATTGTGATGGGAGTCAGTGTGATCTTGAGGAGTGGAAAGCAGTATTCTTGAGATGAAACGTGAGGTATTTCTAAGAGTCCTGGTATTTCTGGGAGAAAATGTCTTGTTTTGGAGAGCCAAAGTCCCATTTTGGGGGCAGAAGCTGGTATTTCTGTGACACTGCCATCTTGATGGGGGTAAGTGTGATCTTGAGGAGTGTAAAGCAGCATTTTGGTTAGAAAATGGGAGCTCTTCCTAAGAGCAGTGCTATTTCTGGGAGAAAAGGAGCTCTACTGGGCATAAAAATGGTGTATCTGTGATAAAATGCCACATTTCTGAAAGAAACTGTCCTCTTGCGGAGTGTAATGCTGTATGTTCCGGAGGAAATGGGAAATATTCAGCAGAGTCCTGGTATTTCTGGGAGAAGAGGTCTGATGTGGGGGGGGGAAGGTGATGTATCTGTGAGAAAGCTGGTGTTTCTGGGAGAAAATGCCAGGTATTGGTGAGGAAACAGATGCTAGAGAGGGAAAAGGCCATCCCTTTGGGAGAGAAGTGGTATTTCTGGGAGAAAATGCCCCAAATCGGGGAGTAAGTGTCATCCTGAGGCGTGTCATGGAGTAGATTTGGGAGGAAATGGAGGTGTTTCACAGAGTAGCGGCACTTCTGGGAGAAAATGTCCTCAGTGGGAAAGACAATGTCCTCTTGAGGGAAGAAAACAGGTCTTTCTTACAGCAAATGTCATCCAATTGGGAGAAAATCTCCTCTCTTGGGGAGAAAAGTGGTCTTTCTGAGAGAAGGTGTCCTCTTCTTGGCTGCAAGTGTCCCATTTGGCATTGTCATGGAGGCTTTTTGGGGAGAAAGCGTGTGGCAGTTGTAAGAGAAGGGGTATTTCTGGGAGCAAATCTCCTCTTTTTGGAAGAGAAGGTGAAATTTCCAAGGGAAAAGTGGCATTTCTGGGAGGAAATGACATAGCTGGGGGAGAAAAGTGGGAACCGGTGGGAAAGAAGATCTTGTACTGGAGAGCAACGGTGGTCTTTTTGGTGTGCCAAGTGGTCTCTTGGGGAGACAACGTGGTAAATAGGGGAGACAATGTCCTCTGGAGGAGTGTCAAGTAGTATTTGGGAGAGCAAACGTCAGGTACTTCTAGGAAACCGGCTGTTTCTGGGAGATAGTAGCAGACTTGGTTGGAAAATGACAGGTGTTTGTGAGAAAGCTGGTATTTTGGGGAAAAAAGGCCGTTTGTTAAAGAATAAGCTGGCATTTCTGGGAGAATATGTCCCATCTTTGGGAGAAAACGGGTGTATGTGGGAGAAAATGTCGTGTATTTGGGAGAAAGCTGGTGTATGTGGGAGAAAAGGCCATTGTGATGGGAGTCAGTGTGATCTTGAGGAGTGGAAAGCAGTATTCTTGAGATGAAACGTGAGGTATTTCTAAGAGTCCTGGTATTTCTGGGAGAAAATGTCTTGTTTTGGAGAGCCAAAGTCCCATTTTGGGGGCAGAAGCTGGTATTTCTGTGACACTGCCATCTTGATGGGGGTAAGTGTGATCTTGAGGAGTGTAAAGCAGCATTTTGGTTAGAAAATGGGAGCTCTTCCTAAGAGCAGTGCTATTTCTGGGAGAAAAGGAGCTCTACTGGGCATAAAAATGGTGTATCTGTGATAAAATGCCACATTTCTGAAAGAAACTGTCCTCTTGCGGAGTGTAATGCTGTATGTTCCGGAGGAAATGGGAAATATTCAGCAGAGTCCTGGTATTTCTGGGAGAAGAGGTCTGATGTGGGGGGGGGAAGGTGATGTATCTGTGAGAAAGCTGGTGTTTCTGGGAGAAAATGCCAGGTATTGGTGAGGAAACAGATGCTAGAGAGGGAAAAGGCTGGGATTTTGGGGAAAAAAGGCCGTTTTTTAAAGAATAAGCTGGCATTTCTGGGAGAATATGTCCCATCTTTGGGAGAAAACGGGTGTATGTGGGAGAAAATGTCGTGTATTTGGGAGAAAGCTGGTGTATGTGGGAGAAAAGGCCATTGTGATGGGAGTCAGTGTGATCTTGAGGAGTGGAAAGCAGTATTCTTGAGATGAAACGTGAGGTATTTCTAAGAGTCCTGGTATTTCTGGGAGAAAATGTCTTGTTTTGGAGAGCCAAAGTCCCATTTTGGGGGCAGAAGCTGGTATTTCTGTGACACTGCCATCTTGATGGGGGTAAGTGTGATCTTGAGGAGTGTAAAGCAGCATTTTGGTTAGAAAATGGGAGCTCTTCCTAAGAGCAGTGCTATTTCTGGGAGAAAAGGAGCTCTACTGGGCATAAAAATGGTGTATCTGTGATAAAATGCCACATTTCTGAAAGAAACTGTCCTCTTGCGGAGTGTAATGCTGTATGGTCCGGAGGAAATGGGAAATATTCAGCAGAGTCCTGGTATTTCTGGGAGAAGAGGTCTGATGTGGGGGGGGGAAGGTGATGTATCTGTGAGAAAGCTGGTGTTTCTGGGAGAAAATGCCAGGTATTGGTGAGGAAACAGATGCTAGAGAGGGAAAAGGCCATCCCTTTGGGAGAGAAGTGGTATTTCTGGGAGAAAATGCCCCAAATCGGGGAGTAAGTGTCATCCTGAGGCGTGTCATGGAGTAGATTTGGGAGGAAATGGAGGTGTTTCACAGAGTAGCGGCACTTCTGGGAGAAAATGTCCTCAGTGGGAAAGACAATGTCCTCTTGAGGGAAGAAAACAGGTCTTTCTTACAGCAAATGTCATCCAATTGGGAGAAAATCTCCTCTCTTGGGGAGAAAAGTGGTCTTTCTGAGAGAAGGTGTCCTCTTCTTGGCTGCAAGTGTCCCATTTGGCATTGTCATGGAGGCTTTTTGGGGAGAAAGCGTGTGGCAGTTGTAAGAGAAGGGGTATTTCTGGGAGCAAATCTCCTCTTTTTGGAAGAGAAGGTGAAATTTCCAAGGGAAAAGTGGCATTTCTGGGAGGAAATGACATAGCTGGGGGAGAAAAGTGGGAACCGGTGGGAAAGAAGATCTTGTACTGGAGAGCAACGGTGGTCTTTTTGGTGTGCCAAGTGGTCTCTTGGGGAGACAACGTGGTAAATAGGGGAGACAATGTCCTCTGGAGGAGTGTCAAGTAGTATTTGGGAGAGCAAACGTCAGGTACTTCTAGGAAACCGGCTGTTTCTGGGAGATAGTAGCAGACTTGGTTGGAAAATGACAGGTGTTTGTGAGAAAGCTGGTATTTTGGGGAAAAAAGGCCGTTTGTTAAAGAATAAGCTGGCATTTCTGGGAGAATATGTCCCATCTTTGGGAGAAAACGGGTGTATGTGGGAGAAAATGTCGTGTATTTGGGAGAAAGCTGGTGTATGTGGGAGAAAAGGCCATTGTGATGGGAGTCAGTGTGATCTTGAGGAGTGGAAAGCAGTATTCTTGAGATGAAACGTGAGGTATTTCTAAGAGTCCTGGTATTTCTGGGAGAAAATGTCTTGTTTTGGAGAGCCAAAGTCCCATTTTGGGGGCAGAAGCTGGTATTTCTGTGACACTGCCATCTTGATGGGGGTAAGTGTGATCTTGAGGAGTGTAAAGCAGCATTTTGGTTAGAAAATGGGAGCTCTTCCTAAGAGCAGTGCTATTTCTGGGAGAAAAGGAGCTCTACTGGGCATAAAAATGGTGTATCTGTGATAAAATGCCACATTTCTGAAAGAAACTGTCCTCTTGCGGAGTGTAATGCTGTATGTTCCGGAGGAAATGGGAAATATTCAGCAGAGTCCTGGTATTTCTGGGAGAAGAGGTCTGATGTGGGGGGGGGAAGGTGATGTATCTGTGAGAAAGCTGGTGTTTCTGGGAGAAAATGCCAGGTATTGGTGAGGAAACAGATGCTAGAGAGGGAAAAGGCTGGTATTTTGGGGAAAAAAGGCCGTTTTTTAAAGAATAAGCTGGCATTTCTGGGAGAATATGTCCCATCTTTGGGAGAAAACGGGTGTATGTGGGAGAAAATGTCGTGTATTTGGGAGAAAGCTGGTGTATGTGGGAGAAAAGGCCATTGTGATGGGAGTCAGTGTGATCTTGAGGAGTGGAAAGCAGTATTCTTGAGATGAAACGTGAGGTATTTCTAAGAGTCCTGGTATTTCTGGGAGAAAATGTCTTGTTTTGGAGAGCCAAAGTCCCATTTTGGGGGCAGAAGCTGGTATTTCTGTGACACTGCCATCTTGATGGGGGTAAGTGTGATCTTGAGGAGTGTAAAGCAGCATTTTGGTTAGAAAATGGGAGCTCTTCCTAAGAGCAGTGCTATTTCTGGGAGAAAAGGAGCTCTACTGGGCATAAAAATGGTGTATCTGTGATAAAATGCCACATTTCTGAAAGAAACTGTCCTCTTGCGGAGTGTAATGCTGTATGTTCCGGAGGAAATGGGAAATATTCAGCAGAGTCCTGGTATTTCTGGGAGAAGAGGTCTGATGTGGGGGGGGGAAGGTGATGTATCTGTGAGAAAGCTGGTGTTTCTGGGAGAAAATGCCAGGTATTGGTGAGGAAACAGATGCTAGAGAGGGAAAAGGCTGGTATTTTGGGGAAAAAAGGCCGTTTTTTAAAGAATAAGCTGGCATTTCTGGGAGAATATGTCCCATCTTTGGGAGAAAACGGGTGTATGTGGGAGAAAATGTCGTGTATTTGGGAGAAAGCTGGTGTATGTGGGAGAAAAGGCCATTGTGATGGGAGTCAGTGTGATCTTGAGGAGTGGAAAGCAGTATTCTTGAGATGAAACGTGAGGTATTTCTAAGAGTCCTGGTATTTCTGGGAGAAAATGTCTTGTTTTGGAGAGCCAAAGTCCCATTTTGGGGGCAGAAGCTGGTATTTCTGTGACACTGCCATCTTGATGGGGGTAAGTGTGATCTTGAGGAGTGTAAAGCAGCATTTTGGTTAGAAAATGGGAGCTCTTCCTAAGAGCAGTGCTATTTCTGGGAGAAAAGGAGCTCTACTGGGCATAAAAATGGTGTATCTGTGATAAAATGCCACATTTCTGAAAGAAACTGTCCTCTTGCGGAGTGTAATGCTGTATGTTCCGGAGGAAATGGGAAATATTCAGCAGAGTCCTGGTATTTCTGGGAGAAGAGGTCTGATGTGGGGGGGGGAAGGTGATGTATCTGTGAGAAAGCTGGTGTTTCTGGGAGAAAATGCCAGGTATTGGTGAGGAAACAGATGCTAGAGAGGGAAAAGGCTGGTATTTTGGGGAAAAAAGGCCGTTTGTTAAAGAATAAGCTGGCATTTCTGGGAGAATATGTCCCATCTTTGGGAGAAAACGGGTGTATGTGGGAGAAAATGTCGTGTATTTGGGAGAAAGCTGGTGTATGTGGGAGAAAAGGCCATTGTGATGGGAGTCAGTGTGATCTTGAGGAGTGGAAAGCAGTATTCTTGAGATGAAACGTGAGGTATTTCTAAGAGTCCTGGCATTTCTGGGAGAAAATGTCTTGTTTTGGAGAGCCAAAGTCCCATTTTGGGGGCAGAAGCTGGTATTTCTGTGACACTGCCATCTTGATGGGGGTAAGTGTGATCTTGAGGAGTGTAAAGCAGCATTTTGGTTAGAAAATGGGAGCTCTTCCTAAGAGCAGTGCTATTTCTGGGAGAAAAGGAGCTCTACTGGGCATAAAAATGGTGTATCTGTGATAAAATGCCACATTTCTGAAAGAAACTGTCCTCTTGCGGAGTGTAATCCTGTATGTTCCGGAGGAAATGGGAAATATTTGGGGGGAAGGTGACATTTTCTCCCACATACACACGTTTTCTCCCAAAGATGGGACATATTCTCCCAGAAATGCCAGCTTATTCTTTAAAAAACGGCCTTTTTTTCCCAAAATACCAGCTTTCTCACAAACACCTGTCATTTTCCAACCAAGTCTGCTACTATCTCCCAGAAACAGCCGGTTTCCGAGAAATACCTGACGTTTGCTCTCCCAAATACTACTTGACACTCCTCCAGAGGACATTGTCTCCCCTATTTACCACGTTGTCTCCCCAAGAGACCACTTGGCACACCAAAAAGACCACCGTTGCTCTCCAGTACAAGATCTTCTTTCCCACCGGTTCCCACTTTTCTCCCCCAGCTATGTCATTTCCTCCCAGAAATGCCACTTTTCCCTTGGAAATTTCACCTTCTCTTCCAAAAAGAGGAGATTTGCTCCCAGAAATACCCCTTCTCTTACAACTGCCGCACGCTTTCTCCCCAAAAAGCCTCCATGACAATGCCAAATGGGACACTTGCAGCCAAGAAGAGGACACCTTCTCTCAGAAAGACCACTTTTCTCCCCAAGAGAGGAGATTTTCTCCCAATTGGATGACATTTGCTGTAAGAAAGACCTGTTTTCTTCCCTCAAGAGGACATTGTCTTTCCCACTGAGGACATTTTCTCCCAGAAGTGCCGCTACTCTGTGAAACACCTCCATTTCCTCCCAAATCTACTCCATGACACGCCTCAGGATGACACTTACTCCCCGATTTGGGGCATTTTCTCCCAGAAATACCACTTCTCTCCCAAAGGGATGGCCTTTTCCCTCTCTAGCATCTGTTTCCTCACCAATACCTGGCATTTTCTCCCAGAAACACCAGCTTTCTCACAGATACATCACCTTCCCCCCCCCCACATCAGACCTCTTCTCCCAGAAATACCAGGACTCTGCTGAATATTTCCCATTTCCTCCGGAACATACAGCATTACACTCCGCAAGAGGACAGTTTCTTTCAGAAATGTGGCATTTTATCACAGATACACCATTTTTATGCCCAGTAGAGCTCCTTTTCTCCCAGAAATAGCACTGCTCTTAGGAAGAGCTCCCATTTTCTAACCAAAATGCTGCTTTACACTCCTCAAGATCACACTTACCCCCATCAAGATGGCAGTGTCACAGAAATACCAGCTTCTGCCCCCAAAATGGGACTTTGGCTCTCCAAAACAAGACATTTTCTCCCAGAAATACCAGGACTCTTAGAAATACCTCACGTTTCATCTCAAGAATACTGCTTTCCACTCCTCAAGATCACACTGACTCCCATCACAATGGCCTTTTCTCCCACATACACCAGCTTTCTCCCAAATACACGACATTTTCTCCCACATACACCCGTTTTCTCCCAAAGATGGGACATATTCTCCCAGAAATGCCAGCTTATTCTTTAAAAAACGGCCTTTTTTCCCCAAAATACCAGCCTTTTCCCTCTCTAGCATCTGTTTCCTCACCAATACCTGGCATTTTCTCCCAGAAACACCAGCTTTCTCACAGATACATCACCTTCCCCCCCCCACATCAGACCTCTTCTCCCAGAAATACCAGGACTCTGCTGAATATTTCCCATTTCCTCCGGAACATACAGCATTACACTCCGCAAGAGGACAGTTTCTTTCAGAAATGTGGCATTTTATCACAGATACACCATTTTTATGCCCAGTAGAGCTCCTTTTCTCCCAGAAATAGCACTGCTCTTAGGAAGAGCTCCCATTTTCTAACCAAAATGCTGCTTTACACTCCTCAAGATCACACTTACCCCCATCAAGATGGCAGTGTCACAGAAATACCAGCTTCTGCCCCCAAAATGGGACTTTGGCTCTCCAAAACAAGACATTTTCTCCCAGAAATACCAGGACTCTTAGAAATACCTCACGTTTCATCTCAAGAATACTGCTTTCCACTCCTCAAGATCACACTGACTCCCATCACAATGGCCTTTTCTCCCACATACACCAGCTTTCTCCCAAATACACGACATTTTCTCCCACATACACCCGTTTTCTCCCAAAGATGGGACATATTCTCCCAGAAATGCCAGCTTATTCTTTAACAAACGGCCTTTTTTCCCCAAAATACCAGCCTTTTCCCTCTCTAGCATCTGTTTCCTCACCAATACCTGGCATTTTCTCCCAGAAACACCAGCTTTCTCACAGATACATCACCTTCCCCCCCCCACATCAGACCTCTTCTCCCAGAAATACCAGGACTCTGCTGAATATTTCCCATTTCCTCCGGAACATACAGCATTACACTCCGCAAGAGGACAGTTTCTTTCAGAAATGTGGCATTTTATCACAGATACACCATTTTTATGCCCAGTAGAGCTCCTTTTCTCCCAGAAATAGCACTGCTCTTAGGAAGAGCTCCCATTTTCTAACCAAAATGCTGCTTTACACTCCTCAAGATCACACTTACCCCCATCAAGATGGCAGTGTCAGAGAAATACCAGCTTCTGCCCCCAAAATGGGACTTTGGCTCTCCAAAACAAGACATTTTCTCCCAGAAATACCAGGACTCTTAGAAATACCTCACGTTTCATCTCAAGAATACTGCTTTCCACTCCTCAAGATCACACTGACTCCCATCACAATGGCCTTTTCTCCCACATACACCAGCTTTCTCCCAAATACACGACATTTTCTCCCACATACACCCGTTTTCTCCCAAAGATGGGACATATTCTCCCAGAAATGCCAGCTTATTCTTTAAAAAACGGCCTTTTTTCCCCAAAATCCCAGCCTTTTCCCTCTCTAGCATCTGTTTCCTCACCAATACCTGGCATTTTCTCCCAGAAACACCAGCTTTCTCACAGATACATCACCTTCCCCCCCCCACATCAGACCTCTTCTCCCAGAAATACCAGGACTCTGCTGAATATTTCCCATTTCCTCCGGAACATACAGCATTACACTCCGCAAGAGGACAGTTTCTTTCAGAAATGTGGCATTTTATCACAGATACACCATTTTTATGCCCAGTAGAGCTCCTTTTCTCCCAGAAATAGCACTGCTCTTAGGAAGAGCTCCCATTTTCTAACCAAAATGCTGCTTTACACTCCTCAAGATCACACTTACCCCCATCAAGATGGCAGTGTCACAGAAATACCAGCTTCTGCCCCCAAAATGGGACTTTGGCTCTCCAAAACAAGACATTTTCTCCCAGAAATACCAGGACTCTTAGAAATACCTCACGTTTCATCTCAAGAATACTGCTTTCCACTCCTCAAGATCACACTGACTCCCATCACAATGGCCTTTTCTCCCACATACACCAGCTTTCTCCCAAATACACGACATTTTCTCCCACATACACCCGTTTTCTCCCAAAGATGGGACATATTCTCCCAGAAATGCCAGCTTATTCTTTAACAAACGGCCTTTTTTCCCCAAAATACCAGCCTTTTCCCTCTCTAGCATCTGTTTCCTCACCAATACCTGGCATTTTCTCCCAGAAACACCAGCTTTCTCACAGATACATCACCTTCCCCCCCCCACATCAGACCTCTTCTCCCAGAAATACCAGGACTCTGCTGAATATTTCCCATTTCCTCCGGAACATACAGCATTACACTCCGCAAGAGGACAGTTTCTTTCAGAAATGTGGCATTTTATCACAGATACACCATTTTTATGCCCAGTAGAGCTCCTTTTCTCCCAGAAATAGCACTGCTCTTAGGAAGAGCTCCCATTTTCTAACCAAAATGCTGCTTTACACTCCTCAAGATCACACTTACCCCCATCAAGATGGCAGTGTCACAGAAATACCAGCTTCTGCCCCCAAAATGGGACTTTGGCTCTCCAAAACAAGACATTTTCTCCCAGAAATACCAGGACTCTTAGAAATACCTCACGTTTCATCTCAAGAATACTGCTTTCCACTCCTCAAGATCACACTGACTCCCATCACAATGGCCTTTTCTCCCACATACACCAGCTTTCTCCCAAATACACGACATTTTCTCCCACATACACCCGTTTTCTCCCAAAGATGGGACATATTCTCCCAGAAATGCCAGCTTATTCTTTAAAAAACGGCCTTTTTTCCCCAAAATACCAGCCTTTTCCCTCTCTAGCATCTGTTTCCTCACCAATACCTGGCATTTTCTCCCAGAAACACCAGCTTTCTCACAGATACATCACCTTCCCCCCCCCACATCAGACCTCTTCTCCCAGAAATACCAGGACTCTGCTGAATATTTCCCATTTCCTCCGGAACATACAGCATTACACTCCGCAAGAGGACAGTTTCTTTCAGAAATGTGGCATTTTATCACAGATACACCATTTTTATGCCCAGTAGAGCTCCTTTTCTCCCAGAAATAGCACTGCTCTTAGGAAGAGCTCCCATTTTCTAACCAAAATGCTGCTTTACACTCCTCAAGATCACACTTACCCCCATCAAGATGGCAGTGTCACAGAAATACCAGCTTCTGCCCCCAAAATGGGACTTTGGCTCTCCAAAACAAGACATTTTCTCCCAGAAATACCAGGACTCTTAGAAATACCTCACGTTTCATCTCAAGAATACTGCTTTCCACTCCTCAAGATCACACTGACTCCCATCACAATGGCCTTTTCTCCCACATACACCAGCTTTCTCCCAAATACACGACATTTTCTCCCACATACACCCGTTTTCTCCCAAAGATGGGACATATTCTCCCAGAAATGCCAGCTTATTCTTTAACAAACGGCCTTTTTTCCCCAAAATACCAGCCTTTTCCCTCTCTAGCATCTGTTTCCTCACCAATACCTGGCATTTTCTCCCAGAAACACCAGCTTTCTCACAGATACATCACCTTCCCCCCCCCACATCAGACCTCTTCTCCCAGAAATACCAGGACTCTGCTGAATATTTCCCATTTCCTCCGGAACATACAGCATTACACTCCGCAAGAGGACAGTTTCTTTCAGAAATGTGGCATTTTATCACAGATACACCATTTTTATGCCCAGTAGAGCTCCTTTTCTCCCAGAAATAGCACTGCTCTTAGGAAGAGCTCCCATTTTCTAACCAAAATGCTGCTTTACACTCCTCAAGATCACACTTACCCCCATCAAGATGGCAGTGTCACAGAAATACCAGCTTCTGCCCCCAAAATGGGACTTTGGCTCTCCAAAACAAGACATTTTCTCCCAGAAATACCAGGACTCTTAGAAATACCTCACGTTTCATCTCAAGAATACTGCTTTCCACTCCTCAAGATCACACTGACTCCCATCACAATGGCCTTTTCTCCCACATACACCAGCTTTCTCCCAAATACACGACATTTTCTCCCACATACACCCGTTTTCTCCCAAAGATGGGACATATTCTCCCAGAAATGCCAGCTTATTCTTTAACAAACGGCCTTTTTTCCCCAAAATACCAGCCTTTTCCCTCTCTAGCATCTGTTTCCTCACCAATACCTGGCATTTTCTCCCAGAAACACCAGCTTTCTCACAGATACATCACCTTCCCCCCCCCCACATCAGACCTCTTCTCCCAGAAATACCAGGACTCTGCTGAATATTTCCCATTTCCTCCGGAACATACAGCATTACACTCCGCAAGAGGACAGTTTCTTTCAGAAATGTGGCATTTTATCACAGATACACCATTTTTATGCCCAGTAGAGCTCCTTTTCTCCCAGAAATAGCACTGCTCTTAGGAAGAGCTCCCATTTTCTAACCAAAATGCTGCTTTACACTCCTCAAGATCACACTTACCCCCATCAAGATGGCAGTGTCACAGAAATACCAGCTTCTGCCCCCAAAATGGGACTTTGGCTCTCCAAAACAAGACATTTTCTCCCAGAAATACCAGGACTCTTAGAAATACCTCACGTTTCATCTCAAGAATACTGCTTTCCACTCCTCAAGATCACACTGACTCCCATCACAATGGCCTTTTCTCCCACATACACCAGCTTTCTCCCAAATACACGACATTTTCTCCCACATACACCCGTTTTCTCCCAAAGATGGGACATATTCTCCCAGAAATGCCAGCTTATTCTTTAACAAACGGCCTTTTTTCCCCAAAATACCAGCCTTTTCCCTCTCTAGCATCTGTTTCCTCACCAATACCTGGCATTTTCTCCCAGAAACACCAGCTTTCTCACAGATACATCACCTTCCCCCCCCCACATCAGACCTCTTCTCCCAGAAATACCAGGACTCTGCTGAATATTTCCCATTTCCTCCGGAACATACAGCATTACACTCCGCAAGAGGACAGTTTCTTTCAGAAATGTGGCATTTTATCACAGATACACCATTTTTATGCCCAGTAGAGCTCCTTTTCTCCCAGAAATAGCACTGCTCTTAGGAAGAGCTCCCATTTTCTAACCAAAATGCTGCTTTACACTCCTCAAGATCACACTTACCCCCATCAAGATGGCAGTGTCACAGAAATACCAGCTTCTGCCCCCAAAATGGGACTTTGGCTCTCCAAAACAAGACATTTTCTCCCAGAAATACCAGGACTCTTAGAAATACCTCACGTTTCATCTCAAGAATACTGCTTTCCACTCCTCAAGATCACACTGACTCCCATCACAATGGCCTTTTCTCCCACATACACCAGCTTTCTCCCAAATACACGACATTTTCTCCCACATACACCCGTTTTCTCCCAAAGATGGGACATATTCTCCCAGAAATGCCAGCTTATTCTTTAACAAACGGCCTTTTTTTCCCCAAAATACCAGCCTTTTCCCTCTCTAGCATCTGTTTCCTCACCAATACCTGGCATTTTCTCCCAGAAACACCAGCTTTCTCACAGATACATCACCTTCCCCCCCCCACATCAGACCTCTTCTCCCAGAAATACCAGGACTCTGCTGAATATTTCCCATTTCCTCCGGAACATACAGCATTACACTCCGCAAGAGGACAGTTTCTTTCAGAAATGTGGCATTTTATCACAGATACACCATTTTTATGCCCAGTAGAGCTCCTTTTCTCCCAGAAATAGCACTGCTCTTAGGAAGAGCTCCCATTTTCTAACCAAAATGCTGCTTTACACTCCTCAAGATCACACTTACCCCCATCAAGATGGCAGTGTCACAGAAATACCAGCTTCTGCCCCCAAAATGGGACTTTGGCTCTCCAAAACAAGACATTTTCTCCCAGAAATACCAGGACTCTTAGAAATACCTCACGTTTCATCTCAAGAATACTGCTTTCCACTCCTCAAGATCACACTGACTCCCATCACAATGGCCTTTTCTCCCACATACACCAGCTTTCTCCCAAATACACGACATTTTCTCCCACATACACCCGTTTTCTCCCAAAGATGGGACATATTCTCCCAGAAATGCCAGCTTATTCTTTAACAAACGGCCTTTTTTCCCCAAAATACCAGCCTTTTCCCTCTCTAGCATCTGTTTCCTCACCAATACCTGGCATTTTCTCCCAGAAACACCAGCTTTCTCACAGATACATCACCTTCCCCCCCCCCACATCAGACCTCTTCTCCCAGAAATACCAGGACTCTGCTGAATATTTCCCATTTCCTCCGGAACATACAGCATTACACTCCGCAAGAGGACAGTTTCTTTCAGAAATGTGGCATTTTATCACAGATACACCATTTTTATGCCCAGTAGAGCTCCTTTTCTCCCAGAAATAGCACTGCTCTTAGGAAGAGCTCCCATTTTCTAACCAAAATGCTGCTTTACACTCCTCAAGATCACACTTACCCCCATCAAGATGGCAGTGTCACAGAAATACCAGCTTCTGCCCCCAAAATGGGACTTTGGCTCTCCAAAACAAGACATTTTCTCCCAGAAATACCAGGACTCTTAGAAATACCTCACGTTTCATCTCAAGAATACTGCTTTCCACTCCTCAAGATCACACTGACTCCCATCACAATGGCCTTTTCTCCCACATACACCAGCTTTCTCCCAAATACACGACATTTTCTCCCACATACACCCGTTTTCTCCCAAAGATGGGACATATTCTCCCAGAAATGCCAGCTTATTCTTTAAAAAACGGCCTTTTTTTCCCAAAATACCAGCTTTCTCACAAACACCTGTCATTTTCCAACCAAGTCTGCTACTATCTCCCAGAAACAGCCGGTTTCCGAGAAATACCTGACGTTTGCTCTCCCAAATACTACTTGACACTCCTCCAGAGGACATTGTCTCCCCTATTTACCACGTTGTCTCCCCAAGAGACCACTTGGCACACCAAAAAGACCACCGTTGCTCTCCAGTACAAGATCTTCTTTCCCACCGGTTCCCACTTTTCTCCCCCAGCTATGTCATTTCCTCCCAGAAATGCCACTTTTCCCTTGGAAATTTCACCTTCTCTTCCAAAAAGAGGAGATTTGCTCCCAGAAATACCCCTTCTCTTACAACTGCCACACTCTTTCTCCCCAAAAAGCCTCCATGACAATGCCAAATGGGACACTTGCAGCCAAGAAGAGGACACCTTCTCTCAGAAAGACCACTTTTCTCCCCAAGAGAGGAGATTTTCTCCCAATTGGATGACATTTGCTGTAAGAAAGACCTGTTTTCTTCCCTCAAGAGGACATTGTCTTTCCCACTGAGGACATTTTCTCCCAGAAGTGCCGCTACTCTGTGAAACACCTCCATTTCCTCCCAAATCTACTCCATGACACGCCTCAGGATGACACTTACTCCCCGATTTGGGGCATTTTCTCCCAGAAATACCACTTCTCTCCCAAAGGGATGGCCTTTTCCCTCTCTAGCATCTGTTTCCTCACCAATACCTGGCATTTTCTCCCAGAAACACCAGCTTTCTCACAGATACATCACCTTCCCCCCCCCCACATCAGACCTCTTCTCCCAGAAATACCAGGACTCTGCTGAATATTTCCCATTTCCTCCGGAACATACAGCATTACACTCCGCAAGAGGACAGTTTCTTTCAGAAATGTGGCATTTTATCACAGATACACCATTTTTATGCCCAGTAGAGCTCCTTTTCTCCCAGAAATAGCACTGCTCTTAGGAAGAGCTCCCATTTTCTAACCAAAATGCTGCTTTACACTCCTCAAGATCACACTTACCCCCATCAAGATGGCAGTGTCACAGAAATACCAGCTTCTGCCCCCAAAATGGGACTTTGGCTCTCCAAAACAAGACATTTTCTCCCAGAAATACCAGGACTCTTAGAAATACCTCACGTTTCATCTCAAGAATACTGCTTTCCACTCCTCAAGATCACACTGACTCCCATCACAATGGCCTTTTCTCCCACATACACCAGCTTTCTCCCAAATACACGACATTTTCTCCCACATACACCCGTTTTCTCCCAAAGATGGGACATATTCTCCCAGAAATGCCAGCTTATTCTTTAAAAAACGGCCTTTTTTCCCCAAAATACCAGCCTTTTCCCTCTCTAGCATCTGTTTCCTCACCAATACCTGGCATTTTCTCCCAGAAACACCAGCTTTCTCACAGATGCATCACCTTCCCCCCCCCACATCAGACCTCTTCTCCCAGAAATACCAGGACTCTGCTGAATATTTCCCATTTCCTCCGGAACATACAGCATTACACTCCGCAAGAGGACAGTTTCTTTCAGAAATGTGGCATTTTATCACAGATACACCATTTTTATGCCCAGTAGAGCTCCTTTTCTCCCAGAAATAGCACTGCTCTTAGGAAGAGCTCCCATTTTCTAACCAAAATGCTGCTTTACACTCCTCAAGATCACACTTACCCCCATCAAGATGGCAGTGTCACAGAAATACCAGCTTCTGCCCCCAAAATGGGACTTTGGCTCTCCAAAACAAGACATTTTCTCCCAGAAATACCAGGACTCTTAGAAATACCTCACGTTTCATCTCAAGAATACTGCTTTCCACTCCTCAAGATCACACTGACTCCCATCACAATGGCCTTTTCTCCCACATACACCAGCTTTCTCCCAAATACACGACATTTTCTCCCACATACACCCGTTTTCTCCCAAAGATGGGACATATTCTCCCAGAAATGCCAGCTTATTCTTTAAAAAACGGCCTTTTTTTCCCAAAATACCAGCTTTCTCACAAACACCTGTCATTTTCCAACCAAGTCTGCTACTATCTCCCAGAAACAGCCGGTTTCCGAGAAATACCTGACGTTTGCTCTCCCAAATACTACTTGACACTCCTCCAGAGGACATTGTCTCCCCTATTTACCACGTTGTCTCCCCAAGAGACCACTTGGCACACCAAAAAGACCACCGTTGCTCTCCAGTACAAGATCTTCTTTCCCACCGGTTCCCACTTTTCTCCCCCAGCTATGTCATTTCCTCCCAGAAATGCCACTTTTCCCTTGGAAATTTCACCTTCTCTTCCAAAAAGAGGAGATTTGCTCCCAGAAATACCCCTTCTCTTACAACTGCCACACGCTTTCTCCCCAAAAAGCCTCCATGACAATGCCAAATGGGACACTTGCAGCCAAGAAGAGGACACCTTCTCTCAGAAAGACCACTTTTCTCCCCAAGAGAGGAGATTTTCTCCCAATTGGATGACATTTGCTGTAAGAAAGACCTGTTTTCTTCCCTCAAGAGGACATTGTCTTTCCCACTGAGGACATTTTCTCCCAGAAGTGCCGCTACTCTGTGAAACACCTCCATTTCCTCCCAAATCTACTCCATGACACGCCTCAGGATGACACTTACTCCCCGATTTGGGGCATTTTCTCCCAGAAATACCACTTCTCTCCCAAAGGGATGGCCTTTTCCCTCTCTAGCATCTGTTTCCTCACCAATACCTGGCATTTTCTCCCAGAAACACCAGCTTTCTCACAGATACATCACCTTCCCCCCCCCACATCAGACCTCTTCTCCCAGAAATACCAGGACTCTGCTGAATATTTCCCATTTCCTCCGGAACATACAGCATTACACTCCGCAAGAGGACAGTTTCTTTCAGAAATGTGGCCTTTTATCACAGATACACCATTTTTATGCCCAGTAGAGCTCCTTTTCTCCCAGAAATAGCACTGCTCTTAGGAAGAGCTCCCATTTTCTAACCAAAATGCTGCTTTACACTCCTCAAGATCACACTTACCCCCATCAAGATGGCAGTGTCAGAGAAATACCAGCTTCTGCCCCCAAAATGGGACTTTGGCTCTCCAAAACAAGACATTTTCTCCCAGAAATACCAGGACTCTTAGAAATACCTCACGTTTCATCTCAAGAATACTGCTTTCCACTCCTCAAGATCACACTGACTCCCATCACAATGGCCTTTTCTCCCACATACACCAGCTTTCTCCCAAATACACGACATTTTCTCCCACATACACCCGTTTTCTCCCAAAGATGGGACATATTCTCCCAGAAATGCCAGCTTATTCTTTAAAAAACGGCCTTTTTTCCCCAAAATACCAGCCTTTTCCCTCTCTAGCATCTGTTTCCTCACCAATACCTGGCATTTTCTCCCAGAAACACCAGCTTTCTCACAGATGCATCACCTTCCCCCCCCCACATCAGACCTCTTCTCCCAGAAATACCAGGACTCTGCTGAATATTTCCCATTTCCTCTGGAACATACAGCATTACACTCCGCAAGAGGACAGTTTCTTTCAGAAATGTGGCATTTTATCACAGATACACCATTTTTATGCCCAGTAGAGCTCCTTTTCTCCCAGAAATAGCACTGCTCTTAGGAAGAGCTCCCATTTTCTAACCAAAATGCTGCTTTACACTCCTCAAGATCACACTTACCCCCATCAAGATGGCAGTGTCACAGAAATACCAGCTTCTGCCCCCAAAATGGGACTTTGGCTCTCCAAAACAAGACATTTTCTCCCAGAAATACCAGGACTCTTAGAAATACCTCACGTTTCATCTCAAGAATACTGCTTTCCACTCCTCAAGATCACACTGACTCCCATCACAATGGCCTTTTCTCCCACATACACCAGCTTTCTCCCAAATACACGACATTTTCTCCCACATACACCCGTTTTCTCCCAAAGATGGGACATATTCTCCCAGAAATGCCAGCTTATTCTTTAAAAAACGGCCTTTTTTTCCCAAAATACCAGCTTTCTCACAAACACCTGTCATTTTCCAACCAAGTCTGCTACTATCTCCCAGAAACAGCCGGTTTCCGAGAAATACCTGACGTTTGCTCTCCCAAATACTACTTGACACTCCTCCAGAGGACATTGTCTCCCCTATTTACCACGTTGTCTCCCCAAGAGACCACTTGGCACACCAAAAAGACCACCGTTGCTCTCCAGTACAAGATCTTCTTTCCCACCGGTTCCCACTTTTCTCCCCCAGCTATGTCATTTCCTCCCAGAAATGCCACTTTTCCCTTGGAAATTTCACCTTCTCTTCCAAAAAGAGGAGATTTGCTCCCAGAAATACCCCTTCTCTTACAACTGCCACACGCTTTCTCCCCAAAAAGCCTCCATGACAATGCCAAATGGGACACTTGCAGCCAAGAAGAGGACACCTTCTCTCAGAAAGACCACTTTTCTCCCCAAGAGAGGAGATTTTCTCCCAATTGGATGACATTTGCTGTAAGAAAGACCTGTTTTCTTCCCTCAAGAGGACATTGTCTTTCCCACTGAGGACATTTTCTCCCAGAAGTGCCGCTACTCTGTGAAACACCTCCATTTCCTCCCAAATCTACTCCATGACACGCCTCAGGATGACACTTACTCCCCGATTTGGGGCATTTTCTCCCAGAAATACCACTTCTCTCCCAAAGGGATGGCCTTTTCCCTCTCTAGCATCTGTTTCCTCACCAATACCTGGCATTTTCTCCCAGAAACACCAGCTTTCTCACAGATACATCACCTTCCCCCCCCCACATCAGACCTCTTCTCCCAGAAATACCAGGACTCTGCTGAATATTTCCCATTTCCTCCGGAACATACAGCATTACACTCCGCAAGAGGACAGTTTCTTTCAGAAATGTGGCCTTTTATCACAGATACACCATTTTTATGCCCAGTAGAGCTCCTTTTCTCCCAGAAATAGCACTGCTCTTAGGAAGAGCTCCCATTTTCTAACCAAAATGCTGCTTTACACTCCTCAAGATCACACTTACCCCCATCAAGATGGCAGTGTCACAGAAATACCAGCTTCTGCCCCCAAAATGGGACTTTGGCTCTCCAAAACAAGACATTTTCTCCCAGAAATACCAGGACTCTTAGAAATACCTCACGTTTCATCTCAAGAATACTGCTTTCCACTCCTCAAGATCACACTGACTCCCATCACAATGGCCTTTTCTCCCACATACACCAGCTTTCTCCCAAATACACGACATTTTCTCCCACATACACCCGTTTTCTCCCAAAGATGGGACATATTCTCCCAGAAATGCCAGCTTATTCTTTAACAAACGGCCTTTTTTCCCCAAAATACCAGCCTTTTCCCTCTCTAGCATCTGTTTCCTCACCAATACCTGGCATTTTCTCCCAGAAACACCAGCTTTCTCACAGATACATCACCTTCCCCCCCCCACATCAGACCTCTTCTCCCAGAAATACCAGGACTCTGCTGAATATTTCCCATTTCCTCCGGAACATACAGCATTACACTCCGCAAGAGGACAGTTTCTTTCAGAAATGTGGCCTTTTATCACAGATACACCATTTTTATGCCCAGTAGAGCTCCTTTTCTCCCAGAAATAGCACTGCTCTTAGGAAGAGCTCCCATTTTCTAACCAAAATGCTGCTTTACACTCCTCAAGATCACACTTACCCCCATCAAGATGGCAGTGTCACAGAAATACCAGCTTCTGCCCCCAAAATGGGACTTTGGCTCTCCAAAACAAGACATTTTCTCCCAGAAATACCAGGACTCTTAGAAATACCTCACGTTTCATCTCAAGAATACTGCTTTCCACTCCTCAAGATCACACTGACTCCCATCACAATGGCCTTTTCTCCCACATACACCAGCTTTCTCCCAAATACACGACATTTTCTCCCACATACACCCGTTTTCTCCCAAAGATGGGACATATTCTCCCAGAAATGCCAGCTTATTCTTTAACAAACGGCCTTTTTTCCCCAAAATACCAGCCTTTTCCCTCTCTAGCATCTGTTTCCTCACCAATACCTGGCATTTTCTCCCAGAAACACCAGCTTTCTCACAGATGCATCACCTTCCCCCCCCCACATCAGACCTCTTCTCCCAGAAATACCAGGACTCTGCTGAATATTTCCCATTTCCTCCGGAACATACAGCATTACACTCCGCAAGAGGACAGTTTCTTTCAGAAATGTGGCATTTTATCACAGATACACCATTTTTATGCCCAGTAGAGCTCCTTTTCTCCCAGAAATAGCACTGCTCTTAGGAAGAGCTCCCATTTTCTAACCAAAATGCTGCTTTACACTCCTCAAGATCACACTTACCCCCATCAAGATGGCAGTGTCAGAGAAATACCAGCTTCTGCCCCCAAAATGGGACTTTGGCTCTCCAAAACAAGACATTTTCTCCCAGAAATACCAGGACTCTTAGAAATACCTCACGTTTCATCTGAAGAATACTGCTTTCCACTCCTCAAGATCACACTGAC
Source organism: Phasianus colchicus (assembly GCF_987193195.1). NCBI lineage: Eukaryota > Metazoa > Chordata > Aves > Galliformes > Phasianidae > Phasianus > Phasianus colchicus. The sequence continues at coordinate 378,837 of NW_028325239.1, read as the reverse complement.
TCCCATCACAATGGCCTTTTCTCCCACATACACCAGCTTTCTCCCAAATACACGACATTTTCTCCCACATACACCCGTTTTCTCCCAAAGATGGGACATATTCTCCCAGAAATGCCAGCTTATTCTTTAAAAAACGGCCTTTTTTCCCCAAAATACCAGCCTTTTCCCTCTCTAGCATCTGTTTCCTCACCAATACCTGGCATTTTCTCCCAGAAACACCAGCTTTCTCACAGATACATCACCTTCCCCCCCCCACATCAGACCTCTTCTCCCAGAAATACCAGGACTCTGCTGAATATTTCCCATTTCCTCCGGAACATACAGCATTACACTCCGCAAGAGGACAGTTTCTTTCAGAAATGTGGCATTTTATCACAGATACACCATTTTTATGCCCAGTAGAGCTCCTTTTCTCCCAGAAATAGCACTGCTCTTAGGAAGAGCTCCCATTTTCTAACCAAAATGCTGCTTTACACTCCTCAAGATCACACTTACCCCCATCAAGATGGCAGTGTCACAGAAATACCAGCTTCTGCCCCCAAAATGGGACTTTGGCTCTCCAAAACAAGACATTTTCTCCCAGAAATACCAGGACTCTTAGAAATACCTCACGTTTCATCTGAAGAATACTGCTTTCCACTCCTCAAGATCACACTGACTCCCATCACAATGGCCTTTTCTCCCACATACACCAGCTTTCTCCCAAATACACGACATTTTCTCCCACATACACCCGTTTTCTCCCAAAGATGGGACATATTCTCCCAGAAATGCCAGCTTATTCTTTAAAAAACGGCCTTTTTTCCCCAAAATACCAGCCTTTTCCCTCTCTAGCATCTGTTTCCTCACCAATACCTGGCATTTTCTCCCAGAAACACCAGCTTTCTCACAGATACATCACCTTCCCCCCCCCACATCAGACCTCTTCTCCCAGAAATACCAGGACTCTGCTGAATATTTCCCATTTCCTCCGGAACATACAGCATTACACTCCGCAAGAGGACAGTTTCTTTCAGAAATGTGGCATTTTATCACAGATACACCATTTTTATGCCCAGTAGAGCTCCTTTTCTCCCAGAAATAGCACTGCTCTTAGGAAGAGCTCCCATTTTCTAACCAAAATGCTGCTTTACACTCCTCAAGATCACACTTACCCCCATCAAGATGGCAGTGTCACAGAAATACCAGCTTCTGCCCCCAAAATGGGACTTTGGCTCTCCAAAACAAGACATTTTCTCCCAGAAATACCAGGACTCTTAGAAATACCTCACGTTTCATCTCAAGAATACTGCTTTCCACTCCTCAAGATCACACTGACTCCCATCACAATGGCCTTTTCTCCCACATACACCAGCTTTCTCCCAAATACACGACATTTTCTCCCACATACACCCGTTTTCTCCCAAAGATGGGACATATTCTCCCAGAAATGCCAGCTTATTCTTTAAAAAACGGCCTTTTTTTCCCAAAATACCAGCTTTCTCACAAACACCTGTCATTTTCCAACCAAGTCTGCTACTATCTCCCAGAAACAGCCGGTTTCCGAGAAATACCTGACGTTTGCTCTCCCAAATACTACTTGACACTCCTCCAGAGGACATTGTCTCCCCTATTTACCACGTTGTCTCCCCAAGAGACCACTTGGCACACCAAAAAGACCACCGTTGCTCTCCAGTACAAGATCTTCTTTCCCACCGGTTCCCACTTTTCTCCCCCAGCTATGTCATTTCCTCCCAGAAATGCCACTTTTCCCTTGGAAATTTCACCTTCTCTTCCAAAAAGAGGAGATTTGCTCCCAGAAATACCCCTTCTCTTACAACTGCCACACGCTTTCTCCCCAAAAAGCCTCCATGACAATGCCAAATGGGACACTTGCAGCCAAGAAGAGGACACCTTCTCTCAGAAAGACCGCTTTTCTCCCCAAGAGAGGAGATTTTCTCCCAATTGGATGACATTTGCTGTAAGAAAGACCTGTTTTCTTCCCTCAAGAGGACATTGTCTTTCCCACTGAGGACATTTTCTCCCAGAAGTGCCGCTACTCTGTGAAACACCTCCATTTCCTATCAAATCTAATCCATGACACGCCTCAGGAAGACACTTACTCCCCGATTTGGGGCATTTTCTCCCAGAAATACCACTTCTCTCCCAAAGGGGAGAAACCACTTCTCTCCCTTTTCCCTCTCTAGCATCTGTTTCCTCACCAATACCTGACATTTTCTCCCAGAAACACCAGCTTTCTCACACATACATCACCTTCTCCCCCCCACATCAGATGTTCCCTCCCAGAAATATGGCATTTGATCACAGATATACTCTTTCAAGGGAATACCAGGTTTCATAAAAATACCTCATAATTTCTCCATGAAGTTCGTTAGCAAGATGACACTTTCACCCTAAATAGGAGATTTTCTCTCAGAAATGCATGCTTCCCCCTCACAGAACGGCATCTTCTCCCCAAATTAGGACATTATCTCCCCGAAATACCACATTTCTCCAATCCAATGACATTATCTCTACGGAGAGTTTGCAGTTGCTGACTGAGAAATCGCTTTTCTCCCCGAATACCACTTTCAGACTTCAACAGCGGTCTTGTCGGATGCCGAGAAAGGGCGACTTCAGCCGGATGCTTTTCTCGGACGAGCGGCTTCTTCTGCGCACATCCCAAAGGAGTGGTTCTGACTTCTCCTTGTGTCCATGCATTCTGCACTACGCTTCTCTCTCATTCTTAACCCTTGATTCCTAGGGACATTTCGTTTTTCTCTGTTTTTCCGATGCTACACTTCAGCATTCTGTGACGAACATAGTAGAAGGGAAAAGCCCCTCTAATAAGGTAGCTAGAAGTTCCAGGAGAGACACACGTTGTGCTTTCAGAGAGGACGTTACAGAAAGTCGAGAGATGTGGATTCTTTCCTGCGGAGAAAAAACCCCCTGTTTTCAGGAAATGCAGTATTCTGAAATCGCACGTTCTCGGCATAGCAATTTCGCTATTTCGCTCTCGTGGGTGGACAGCGCCACTCTCTGTTAACCGCTTCGGAGAGTTTGCAGTTGCTGGCCGTTAAATCGCACTTCTCCCCGAATGCCGCTTTGTGCCTTCAGCAGCGGTCTCGTCTCTCTCGCATGCCGAGAAAGAGCGACTTCAGCCGGCTGCTTATCTCGGACGAGCGGCTTCTTCTGCGCACATCGCAAAGGAGCGGTTCTTGTCTTCTCCTTGTGTCCATGCATTCTGCACTACGCTTCTCTCTCATTCTTATGCCTTTCCGTTTATTCCTAGGGACATTTCGTTTTTCTCTGTTTTTCCGATGCTACACTTCAGCATTCTGTGAAGAACAGAGTGGAAGGGAAAAGCCCCTCTAATAAGGCAGCTAGAAGTTCCAGGAGCGACACACGTTGTGCTTTCAGAGAGGACGTTACAGAAAGTCGAGAGATGTGGATTCTTTCCTGCGGAGAAAAAACCCCCTGTTTTCAGGCAATGCAGTATGCAGAATTCACACGTTCTTGGCATCACAGTTCCGTTATTTCGCTCACGCACGTCTAAATCGGCTCTCGCGTTGAACCGCTTCGGAGAGTTTGCAGTTGCTGGCCGTTAAATCGCTTTTCTCCCCGAATGCCGCTTTGTGCCTTCAGCAGCGGTCTCGTCTCTCTCGCATGCCGAGAAAGAGCGACTTCAGCCGGATGCTTTTCTCGGACGAGCGGCTTCTTCTGCGCACATCGCAAAGGAGCGGTTCTTGTCTTCTCCTTGTGTCCATGCATTCTGCACTACGCTTCTCTCTCATTCTTATGCCTTTCCGTTTATTCCTAGGGACATTTCGTTTTTCTCTGTTTTTCCGATGCTACACTTCAGCATTCTGTGAAGAACAGAGTGGAAGGGAAAAGCCCCTCTAATAAGGCAGCTAGAAGTTCCAGGAGCGACACACGTTGTGCTTTCAGAGAGGACGTTACAGAAAGTCGAGAGATGTGGATTCTTTCCTGCGGAGAAAAAACCCCCTGTTTTCAGGCAATGCAGTATTCTGAAATCGCACGTTCTCGGCATAGCAATTTCGCTATTTCGCTCTCGTGGGTGGACAGCGCCACTCTCTGTTAACCGCTTCGGAGAGTTTGCAGTTGCTGGCCGAGAAATCGCGGTTCTCCCCGAATGCCGCTGTGTGCCTTCAGCAGCGGTCTCGTCTCTCTCGCATGCCGAGAAAGAGCGACTTCAGCCGGATGCTTTTCTCGGACGAGCGGCTTCTTCTGCGCACATCGCAAAGGAGCGGTTCTTGTCTTCTCCTTGTGTCCATGCATTCTGCACTACGCTTCTCTCTCATTCTTATGCCTTTCCGTTTATTCCTAGGGACATTTCGTTTTTCTCTGTTTTTCCGATGCTACACTTCAGCATTCTGTGAAGAACAGAGTGGAAGGGAAAAGCCCCTCTAATAAGGCAGCTAGAAGTTCCAGGAGCGACACACGTTGTGCTTTCAGAGAGGACGTTACAGAAAGTCGAGAGATGTGGATTCTTTCCTGCGGAGAAAAAACCCCCTGTTTTCAGGAAATGCAGTATTCTGAAATCGCACGTTCTCGGCATAGCAATTTCGCTATTTCGCTCTCGTGGGTGGACGGCGCCTCTCTCTGTTAACCGCTTCGGAGAGTTTGCAGTTGCTGGCCGAGAAATCGCGGTTCTCCCCGAATGCCGCTGTGTGCCTTCAGCAGCGGTCTCGTCTCTCTCGCATGCCGAGAAAGAGCGACTTCAGCCGGATGCTTTTCTCGGACGAGCGGCTTCTTCTGCGCACATCGCAAAGGAGCGGTTCTTGTCTTCTCCTTGTGTCCATGCATTCTGCACTACGCTTCTCTCTCATTCTTATGCTTTTCCGTTTATTCCTAGGGACATTTCGTTTTTCTCTGTTTTTCCGATGCTACACTTCAGCATTCTGTGAAGAACAGAGTGGAAGGGAAAAGCCCCTCTAATAAGGCAGCTAGAAGTTCCAGGAGCGACACACGTTGTGCTTTCAGAGAGGACGTTACAGAAAGTCGAGAGATGTGGATTCTTTCCTGCGGAGAAAAAACCCCCTGTTTTCAGGCAATGCAGTATGCAGAATTCACACGTTCTTGGCATCACAGTTCCGTTATTTCGCTCACGCACGTCTAAATCGGCTCTCGCGTTGAACCGCGTCGGAGAGTTTGCAGTTGCTGGCCGTTAAATCGCTTTTCTCCCCGAATGCCGCTTTGTGCCTTCAGCAGCGGTCTCGTCTCTCTCGCATGCCGAGAAAGAGCGACTTCAGCCGAATGCTTTTCTCGGACGAGCGGCTTCTTCTGCGCACATCGCAAAGGAGCGGTTCTTGTCTTCTCCTTGTGTCCATGCATTCTGCACTACGCTTCTCTCTCATTCTTATGCTTTTCCGTTTATTCCTAGGGACATTTCGTTTTTCTCTGTTTTTCCGATGCTACACTTCAGCATTCTGTGAAGAACAGAGTGGAAGGGAAAAGCCCCTCTAATAAGGCAGCTAGAAGTTCCAGGAGCGACACACGTTGTGCTTTCAGAGAGGACGTTACAGAAAGTCGAGAGATGTGGATTCTTTCCTGCGGAGAAAAAACCCCCTGTTTTCAGGCAATGCAGTATTCTGAAATCGCACGTTCTCGGCATAGCAATTTCGCTATTTCGCTCTCGTGGGTGGACGGCGCCACTCTCTGTTAACCGCTTCGGAGAGTTTGCAGTTGCTGGCCGAGAAATCGCGGTTCTCCCCGAATGCCGCTGTGTGCCTTCAGCAGCGGTCTCGTCTCTCTCGCATGCCGAGAAAGAGCGACTTCAGCCGGATGCTTTTCTCGGACGAGCGGCTTCTTCTGCGCACATCGCAAAGGAGCGGTTCTTGTCTTCTCCTTGTGTCCATGCATTCTGCACTACGCTTCTCTCTCATTCTTATGCCTTTCCGTTTATTCCTAGGGACATTTCGTTTTTCTCTGTTTTTCCGATGCTACACTTCAGCATTCTGTGAAGAACAGAGTGGAAGGGAAAAGCCCCTCTAATAAGGCAGCTAGAAGTTCCAGGAGCGACACACGTTGTGCTTTCAGAGAGGACGTTACAGAAAGTCGAGAGATGTGGATTCTTTCCTGCGGAGAAAAAACCCCCTGTTTTCAGGCAATGCAGTATTCTGAAATCGCACGTTCTCGGCATAGCAATTTCGCTATTTCGCTCTCGTGGGTGGACGGCGCCACTCTCTCTTAACCGCTTCGGAGAGTTTGCAGTTGCTGGCCGAGAAATCGCGGTTCTCCCCGAATGCCGCTGTGTGCCTTCAGCAGCGGTCTCGTCTCTCTCGCATGCCGAGAAAGAGCGACTTCAGCCGGATGCTTTTCTCGGACGAGCGGCTTCTTCTGCGCACATCGCAAAGGAGCGGTTCTTGTCTTCTCCTTGTGTCCATGCATTCTGCACTACGCTTCTCTCTCATTCTTATGCCTTTCCGTTTATTCCTAGGGACATTTCGTTTTTCTCTGTTTTTCCGATGCTACACTTCAGCATTCTGTGAAGAACAGAGTGGAAGGGAAAAGCCCCTCTAATAAGGCAGCTAGAAGTTCCAGGAGCGACACACGTTGTGCTTTCAGAGAGGACGTTACAGAAAGTCGAGAGATGTGGATTCTTTCCTGCGGAGAAAAAACCCCCTGTTTTCAGGCAATGCAGTATTCTGAAATCGCACGTTCTCGGCATAGCAATTTCGCTATTTCGCTCTCGTGGGTGGATGGCGCCACTCTCAGTTAACCGCTTCGGAGAGTTTGCAGTTGCTGGCCGAGAAATCGCGGTTCTCCCCGAATGCCGCTGTGTGCCTTCAGCAGCGGTCTCGTCTCTCTCGCATGCCGAGAAAGAGCGACTTCAGCCGGCTGCTTTTCTCGGACGAGCGGCTTCTTCTGCGCACATCGCAAAGGAGCGGTTCTTGTCTTCTCCTTGTGTCCATGCATTCTGCACTACGCTTCTCTCTCATTCTTATGCTTTTCCGTTTATTCCTAGGGACATTTCGTTTTTCTCTGTTTTTCCGATGCTACACTTCAGCATTCTGTGAAGAACAGAGTGGAAGGGAAAAGCCCCTCTAATAAGGCAGCTAGAAGTTCCAGGAGCGACACACGTTGTGCTTTCAGAGAGGACGTTACAGAAAGTCGAGAGATGTGGATTCTTTCCTGCGGAGAAAAAACCCCCTGTTTTCAGGCAATGCAGTATTCTGAAATCGCACGTTCTCGGCATAGCAATTTCGCTATTTCGCTCTCGTGGGTGGACGGCGCCACTCTCTGTTAACCGCTTCGGAGAGTTTGCAGTTGCTGGCCGAGAAATCGCGGTTCTCCCCGAATGCCGCTGTGTGCCTTCAGCAGCGGTCTCGTCTCTCTCGCATGCCGAGAAAGAGCGACTTCAGCCGGATGCTTTTCTCGGACGAGCGGCTTCTTCTGCGCACATCGCAAAGGAGCGGTTCTTGTCTTCTCCTTGTGTCCATGCATTCTGCACTACGCTTCTCTCTCATTCTTATGCCTTTCCGTTTATTCCTAGGGACATTTCGTTTTTCTCTGTTTTTCCGATGCTACACTTCAGCATTCTGTGAAGAACAGATTGGAAGGGAAAAGCCCCTCTAATAAGGCAGCTAGAAGTTCCAGGAGCGACACACGTTGTGCTTTCAGAGAGGACGTTACAGAAAGTCGAGAGATGTGGATTCTTTCCTGCGGAGAAAAAACCCCCTGTTTTCAGGCAATGCAGTATTCTGAAATCGCACGTTCTCGGCATAGCAATTTCGCTATTTCGCTCTCGTGGGTGGACGGCGCCACTCTCTCTTAACCGCTTCGGAGAGTTTGCAGTTGCTGGCCGAGAAATCGCGGTTCTCCCCGAATGCCGCTGTGTGCCTTCAGCAGCGGTCTCGTCTCTCTCGCATGCCGAGAAAGAGCGACTTCAGCCGGATGCTTTTCTCGGACGAGCGGCTTCTTCTGCGCACATCGCAAAGGAGCGGTTCTTGTCTTCTCCTTGTGTCCATGCATTCTGCACTACGCTTCTCTCTCATTCTTATGCTTTTCCGTTTATTCCTAGGGACATTTCGTTTTTCTCTGTTTTTCCGATGCTACACTTCAGCATTCTGTGAAGAACAGAGTGGAAGGGAAAAGCCCCTCTAATAAGGCAGCTAGAAGTTCCAGGAGCGACACACGTTGTGCTTTCAGAGAGGACGTTACAGAAAGTCGAGAGATGTGGATTCTTTCCTGCGGAGAAAAAACCCCCTGTTTTCAGGCAATGCAGTATTCTGAAATCGCACGTTCTCGGCATAGCAATTTCGCTATTTCGCTCTCGTGGGTGGACGGCGCCACTCTCTGTTAACCGCTTCGGAGAGTTTGCAGTTGCTGGCCGAGAAATCGCGGTTCTCCCCGAATGCCGCTGTGTGCCTTCAGCAGCGGTCTCGTCTCTCTCGCATGCCGAGAAAGAGCGACTTCAGCCGGCTGCTTTTCTCGGACGAGCGGCTTCTTCTGCGCACATCGCAAAGGAGCGGTTCTTGTCTTCTCCTTGTGTCCATGCATTCTGCACTACGCTTCTCTCTCATTCTTATGCCTTTCCGTTTATTCCTAGGGACATTTCGTTTTTCTCTGTTTTTCCGATGCTACACTTCAGCATTCTGTGAAGAACAGAGTGGAAGGGAAAAGCCCCTCTAATAAGGCAGCTAGAAGTTCCAGGAGCGACACACGTTGTGCTTTCAGAGAGGACGTTACAGAAAGTCGAGAGATGTGGATTCTTTCCTGCGGAGAAAAAACCCCCTGTTTTCAGGCAATGCAGTATTCTGAAATCGCACGTTCTCGGCATAGCAATTTCGCTATTTCGCTCTCGTGGGTGGACGGCGCCACTCTCTGTTAACCGCTTCGGAGAGTTTGCAGTTGCTGGCCGAGAAATCGCGGTTCTCCCCGAATGCCGCTGTGTGCCTTCAGCAGCGGTCTCGTCTCTCTCGCATGCCGAGAAAGAGCGACTTCAGCCGGCTGCTTTTCTCGGACGAGCGGCTTCTTCTGCGCACATCGCAATGGAGCGGTTCTTGTCTTCTCCTTGTGTCCATGCATTCTGCACTACGCTTCTCTCTCATTCTTATGCTTTTCCGTTTATTCCTAGGGACATTTCGTTTTTCTCTGTTTTTCCGATGCTACACTTCAGCATTCTGTGAAGAACAGAGTGGAAGGGAAAAGCCCCTCTAATAAGGCAGCTAGAAGTTCCAGGAGCGACACACGTTGTGCTTTCAGAGAGGACGTTACAGAAAGTCGAGAGATGTGGATTCTTTCCTGCGGAGAAAAAACCCCCTGTTTTCAGGCAATGCAGTATTCTGAAATCGCACGTTCTCGGCATAGCAATTTCGCTATTTCGCTCTCGTGGGTGGACGGCGCCACTCTCTGTTAACCGCTTCGGAGAGTTTGCAGTTGCTGGCCGAGAAATCGCGGTTCTCCCCGAATGCCGCTGTGTGCCTTCAGCAGCGGTCTCGTCTCTCTCGCATGCCGAGAAAGAGCGACTTCAGCCGGCTGCTTTTCTCGGACGAGCGGCTTCTTCTGCGCACATCGCAAAGGAGCGGTTCTTGTCTTCTCCTTGTGTCCATGCATTCTGCACTACGCTTCTCTCTCATTCTTATGCCTTTCCGTTTATTCCTAGGGACATTTCGTTTTTCTCTGTTTTTCCGATGCTACACTTCAGCATTCTGTGAAGAACAGAGTGGAAGGGAAAAGCCCCTCTAATAAGGCAGCTAGAAGTTCCAGGAGCGACACACGTTGTGCTTTCAGAGAGGACGTTACAGAAAGTCGAGAGATGTGGATTCTTTCCTGCGGAGAAAAAACCCCCTGTTTTCAGGCAATGCAGTATTCTGAAATCGCACGTTCTCGGCATAGCAATTTCGCTATTTCGCTCTCGTGGGTGGACGGCGCCACTCTCTGTTAACCGCTTCGGAGAGTTTGCAGTTGCTGGCCGAGAAATCGCGGTTCTCCCCGAATGCCGCTGTGTGCCTTCAGCAGCGGTCTCGTCTCTCTCGCATGCCGAGAAAGAGCGACTTCAGCCGAATGCTTTCCTCGGACGAGCGGCTTCTTCTGCGCACATCGCAAAGGAGCGGTTCTTGTCTTCTCCTTGTGTCCATGCATTCTGCACTACGCTTCTCTCTCATTCTTATGCCTTTCCGTTTATTCCTAGGGACATTTCGTTTTTCTCTGTTTTTCCGATGCTACACTTCAGCATTCTGTGAAGAACAGAGTGGAAGGGAAAAGCCCCTCTAATAAGGCAGCTAGAAGTTCCAGGAGCGACACACGTTGTGCTTTCAGAGAGGACGTTACAGAAAGTCGAGAGATGTGGATTCTTTCCTGCGGAGAAAAAACCCCCTGTTTTCAGGCAATGCAGTATTCTGAAATCGCACGTTCTCGGCATAGCAATTTCGCTATTTCGCTCTCGTGGGTGGACGGCGCCACTCTCTGTTAACCGCTTCGGAGAGTTTGCAGTTGCTGGCCGAGAAATCGCGGTTCTCCCCGAATGCCGCTGTGTGCCTTCAGCAGCGGTCTCGTCTCTCTCGCATGCCGAGAAAGAGCGACTTCAGCCGGCTGCTTTTCTCGGACGAGCGGCTTCTTCTGCGCACATCGCAAAGGAGCGGTTCTTGTCTTCTCCTTGTGTCCATGCATTCTGCACTACGCTTCTCTCTCATTCTTATGCCTTTCCGTTTATTCCTAGGGACATTTCGTTTTTCTCTGTTTTTCCGATGCTACACTTCAGCATTCTGTGAAGAACAGAGTGGAAGGGAAAAGCCCCTCTAATAAGGCAGCTAGAAGTTCCAGGAGCGACACACGTTGTGCTTTCAGAGAGGACGTTACAGAAAGTCGAGAGATGTGGATTCTTTCCTGCGGAGAAAAAACCCCCTGTTTTCAGGCAATGCAGTATTCTGAAATCGCACGTTCTCGGCATAGCAATTTCGCTATTTCGCTCTCGTGGGTGGACGGCGCCACTCTCAGTTAACCGCTTCGGAGAGTTTGCAGTTGCTGGCCGAGAAATCGCGGTTCTCCCCGAATGCCGCTGTGTGCCTTCAGCAGCGGTCTCGTCTCTCTCGCATGCCGAGAAAGAGCGACTTCAGCCGGCTGCTTTTCTCGGACGAGCGGCTTCTTCTGCGCACATCGCAATGGAGCGGTTCTTGTCTTCTCCTTGTGTCCATGCATTCTGCACTACGCTTCTCTCTCATTCTTATGCTTTTCCGTTTATTCCTAGGGACATTTCGTTTTTCTCTGTTTTTCCGATGCTACACTTCAGCATTCTGTGAAGAACAGAGTGGAAGGGAAAAGCCCCTCTAATAAGGCAGCTAGAAGTTCCAGGAGCGACACACGTTGTGCTTTCAGAGAGGACGTTACAGAAAGTCGAGAGATGTGGATTCTTTCCTGCGGAGAAAAAACCCCCTGTTTTCAGGCAATGCAGTATTCTGAAATCGCACGTTCTCGGCATAGCAATTTCGCTATTTCGCTCTCGTGGGTGGACGGCGCCACTCTCTGTTAACCGCTTCGGAGAGTTTGCAGTTGCTGGCCGAGAAATCGCGGTTCTCCCCGAATGCCGCTGTGTGCCTTCAGCAGCGGTCTCGTCTCTCTCGCATGCCGAGAAAGAGCGACTTCAGCCGGCTGCTTTTCTCGGACGAGCGGCTTCTTCTGCGCACATCGCAAAGGAGCGGTTCTTGTCTTCTCCTTGTGTCCATGCATTCTGCACTACGCTTCTCTCTCATTCTTATGCCTTTCCGTTTATTCCTAGGGACATTTCGTTTTTCTCTGTTTTTCCGATGCTACACTTCAGCATTCTGTGAAGAACAGAGTGGAAGGGAAAAGCCCCTCTAATAAGGCAGCTAGAAGTTCCAGGAGCGACACACGTTGTGCTTTCAGAGAGGACGTTACAGAAAGTCGAGAGATGTGGATTCTTTCCTGCGGAGAAAAAACCCCCTGTTTTCAGGCAATGCAGTATTCTGAAATCGCACGTTCTCGGCATAGCAATTTCGCTATTTCGCTCTCGTGGGTGGACGGCGCCACTCTCTGTTAACCGCTTCGGAGAGTTTGCAGTTGCTGGCCGAGAAATCGCGGTTCTCCCCGAATGCCGCTGTGTGCCTTCAGCAGCGGTCTCGTCTCTCTCGCATGCCGAGAAAGAGCGACTTCAGCCGAATGCTTTCCTCGGACGAGCGGCTTCTTCTGCGCACATCGCAAAGGAGCGGTTCTTGTCTTCTCCTTGTGTCCATGCATTCTGCACTACGCTTCTCTCTCATTCTTATGCTTTTCCGTTTATTCCTAGGGACATTTCGTTTTTCTCTGTTTTTCCGATGCTACACTTCAGCATTCTGTGAAGAACAGAGTGGAAGGGAAAAGCCCCTCTAATAAGGCAGCTAGAAGTTCCAGGAGCGACACACGTTGTGCTTTCAGAGAGGACGTTACAGAAAGTCGAGAGATGTGGATTCTTTCCTGCGGAGAAAAAACCCCCTGTTTTCAGGCAATGCAGTATTCTGAAATCGCACGTTCTCGGCATAGCAATTTCGCTATTTCGCTCTCGTGGGTGGACGGCGCCACTCTCTGTTAACCGCTTCGGAGAGTTTGCAGTTGCTGGCCGAGAAATCGCGGTTCTCCCCGAATGCCGCTGTGTGCCTTCAGCAGCGGTCTCGTCTCTCTCGCATGCCGAGAAAGAGCGACTTCAGCCGGATGCTTTTCTCGGACGAGCGGCTTCTTCTGCGCACATCGCAAAGGAGCGGTTCTTGTCTTCTCCTTGTGTCCATGCATTCTGCACTACGCTTCTCTCTCATTCTTATGCCTTTCCGTTTATTCCTAGGGACATTTCGTTTTTCTCTGTTTTTCCGATGCTACACTTCAGCATTCTGTGAAGAACAGAGTGGAAGGGAAAAGCCCCTCTAATAAGGCAGCTAGAAGTTCCAGGAGCGACACACGTTGTGCTTTCAGAGAGGACGTTACAGAAAGTCGAGAGATGTGGATTCTTTCCTGCGGAGAAAAAACCCCCTGTTTTCAGGCAATGCAGTATTCTGAAATCGCACGTTCTCGGCATAGCAATTTCGCTATTTCGCTCTCGTGGGTGGACGGCGCCACTCTCTGTTAACCGCTTCGGAGAGTTTGCAGTTGCTGGCCGAGAAATCGCGGTTCTCCCCGAATGCCGCTGTGTGCCTTCAGCAGCGGTCTCGTCTCTCTCGCATGCCGAGAAAGAGCGACTTCAGCCGGATGCTTTTCTCGGACGAGCGGCTTCTTCTGCGCACATCGCAAAGGAGCGGTTCTTGTCTTCTCCTTGTGTCCATGCATTCTGCACTACGCTTCTCTCTCATTCTTATGCCTTTCCGTTTATTCCTAGGGACATTTCGTTTTTCTCTGTTTTTCCGATGCTACACTTCAGCATTCTGTGAAGAACAGAGTGGAAGGGAAAAGCCCCTCTAATAAGGCAGCTAGAAGTTCCAGGAGCGACACACGTTGTGCTTTCAGAGAGGACGTTACAGAAAGTCGAGAGATGTGGATTCTTTCCTGCGGAGAAAAAACCCCCTGTTTTCAGGCAATGCAGTATTCTGAAATCGCACGTTCTCGGCATAGCAATTTCGCTATTTCGCTCTCGTGGGTGGACGGCGCCACTCTCAGTTAACCGCTTCGGAGAGTTTGCAGTTGCTGGCCGAGAAATCGCGGTTCTCCCCGAATGCCGCTGTGTGCCTTCAGCAGCGGTCTCGTCTCTCTCGCATGCCGAGAAAGAGCGACTTCAGCCGGCTGCTTTTCTCGGACGAGCGGCTTCTTCTGCGCACATCGCAATGGAGCGGTTCTTGTCTTCTCCTTGTGTCCATGCATTCTGCACTACGCTTCTCTCTCATTCTTATGCTTTTCCGTTTATTCCTAGGGACATTTCGTTTTTCTCTGTTTTTCCGATGCTACACTTCAGCATTCTGTGAAGAACAGAGTGGAAGGGAAAAGCCCCTCTAATAAGGCAGCTAGAAGTTCCAGGAGCGACACACGTTGTGCTTTCAGAGAGGACGTTACAGAAAGTCGAGAGATGTGGATTCTTTCCTGCGGAGAAAAAACCCCCTGTTTTCAGGCAATGCAGTATTCTGAAATCGCACGTTCTCGGCATAGCAATTTCGCTATTTCGCTCTCGTGGGTGGACGGCGCCACTCTCTGTTAACCGCTTCGGAGAGTTTGCAGTTGCTGGCCGAGAAATCGCGGTTCTCCCCGAATGCCGCTGTGTGCCTTCAGCAGCGGTCTCGTCTCTCTCGCATGCCGAGAAAGAGCGACTTCAGCCGGCTGCTTTTCTCGGACGAGCGGCTTCTTCTGCGCACATCGCAAAGGAGCGGTTCTTGTCTTCTCCTTGTGTCCATGCATTCTGCACTACGCTTCTCTCTCATTCTTATGCTTTTCCGTTTATTCCTAGGGACATTTCGTTTTTCTCTGTTTTTCCGATGCTACACTTCAGCATTCTGTGAAGAACAGAGTGGAAGGGAAAAGCCCCTCTAATAAGGCAGCTAGAAGTTCCAGGAGCGACACACGTTGTGCTTTCAGAGAGGACGTTACAGAAAGTCGAGAGATGTGGATTCTTTCCTGCGGAGAAAAAACCCCCTGTTTTCAGGCAATGCAGTATTCTGAAATCGCACGTTCTCGGCATAGCAATTTCGCTATTTCGCTCTCGTGGGTGGACGGCGCCACTCTCTGTTAACCGCTTCGGAGAGTTTGCAGTTGCTGGCCGAGAAATCGCGGTTCTCCCCGAATGCCGCTGTGTGCCTTCAGCAGCGGTCTCGTCTCTCTCGCATGCCGAGAAAGAGCGACTTCAGCCGGATGCTTTCCTCGGACGAGCGGCTTCTTCTGCGCACATCGCAAAGGAGCGGTTCTTGTCTTCTCCTTGTGTCCATGCATTCTGCACTACGCTTCTCTCTCATTCTTATGCCTTTCCGTTTATTCCTAGGGACATTTCGTTTTTCTCTGTTTTTCCGATGCTACACTTCAGCATTCTGTGAAGAACAGAGTGGAAGGGAAAAGCCCCTCTAATAAGGCAGCTAGAAGTTCCAGGAGCGACACACGTTGTGCTTTCAGAGAGGACGTTACAGAAAGTCGAGAGATGTGGATTCTTTCCTGCGGAGAAAAAACCCCCTGTTTTCAGGCAATGCAGTATTCTGAAATCGCACGTTCTCGGCATAGCAATTTCGCTATTTCGCTCTCGTGGGTGGACGGCGCCACTCTCAGTTAACCGCTTCGGAGAGTTTGCAGTTGCTGGCCGAGAAATCGCGGTTCTCCCCGAATGCCGCTGTGTGCCTTCAGCAGCGGTCTCGTCTCTCTCGCATGCCGAGAAAGAGCGACTTCAGCCGGCTGCTTTTCTCGGACGAGCGGCTTCTTCTGCGCACATCGCAAAGGAGCGGTTCTTGTCTTCTCCTTGTGTCCATGCATTCTGCACTACGCTTCTCTCTCATTCTTATGCTTTTCCGTTTATTCCTAGGGACATTTCGTTTTTCTCTGTTTTTCCGATGCTACACTTCAGCATTCTGTGAAGAACAGAGTGGAAGGGAAAAGCCCCTCTAATAAGGCAGCTAGAAGTTCCAGGAGCGACACACGTTGTGCTTTCAGAGAGGACGTTACAGAAAGTCGAGAGATGTGGATTCTTTCCTGCGGAGAAAAAACCCCCTGTTTTCAGGCAATGCAGTATTCTGAAATCGCACGTTCTCGGCATAGCAATTTCGCTATTTCGCTCTCGTGGGTGGACGGCGCCACTCTCTGTTAACCGCTTCGGAGAGTTTGCAGTTGCTGGCCGAGAAATCGCGGTTCTCCCCGAATGCCGCTGTGTGCCTTCAGCAGCGGTCTCGTCTCTCTCGCATGCCGAGAAAGAGCGACTTCAGCCGGCTGCTTTTCTCGGACGAGCGGCTTCTTCTGCGCACATCGCAAAGGAGCGGTTCTTGTCTTCTCCTTGTGTCCATGCATTCTGCACTACGCTTCTCTCTCATTCTTATGCCTTTCCGTTTATTCCTAGGGACATTTCGTTTTTCTCTGTTTTTCCGATGCTACACTTCAGCATTCTGTGAAGAACAGAGTGGAAGGGAAAAGCCCCTCTAATAAGGCAGCTAGAAGTTCCAGGAGCGACACACGTTGTGCTTTCAGAGAGGACGTTACAGAAAGTCGAGAGATGTGGATTCTTTCCTGCGGAGAAAAAACCCCCTGTTTTCAGGCAATGCAGTATTCTGAAATCGCACGTTCTCGGCATAGCAATTTCGCTATTTCGCTCTCGTGGGTGGACGGCGCCACTCTCTGTTAACCGCTTCGGAGAGTTTGCAGTTGCTGGCCGAGAAATCGCGGTTCTCCCCGAATGCCGCTGTGTGCCTTCAGCAGCGGTCTCGTCTCTCTCGCATGCCGAGAAAGAGCGACTTCAGCCGGATGCTTTTCTCGGACGAGCGGCTTCTTCTGCGCACATCGCAAAGGAGCGGTTCTTGTCTTCTCCTTGTGTCCATGCATTCTGCACTACGCTTCTCTCTCATTCTTATGCCTTTCCGTTTATTCCTAGGGACATTTCGTTTTTCTCTGTTTTTCCGATGCTACACTTCAGCATTCTGTGAAGAACAGAGTGGAAGGGAAAAGCCCCTCTAATAAGGCAGCTAGAAGTTCCAGGAGCGACACACGTTGTGCTTTCAGAGAGGACGTTACAGAAAGTCGAGAGATGTGGATTCTTTCCTGCGGAGAAAAAACCCCCTGTTTTCAGGCAATGCAGTATTCTGAAATCGCACGTTCTCGGCATAGCAATTTCGCTATTTCGCTCTCGTGGGTGGACGGCGCCACTCTCAGTTAACCGCTTCGGAGAGTTTGCAGTTGCTGGCCGAGAAATCGCGGTTCTCCCCGAATGCCGCTGTGTGCCTTCAGCAGCGGTCTCGTCTCTCTCGCATGCCGAGAAAGAGCGACTTCAGCCGGATGCTTTTCTCGGACGAGCGGCTTCTTCTGCGCACATCGCAAAGGAGCGGTTCTTGTCTTCTCCTTGTGTCCATGCATTCTGCACTACGCTTCTCTCTCATTCTTATGCCTTTCCGTTTATTCCTAGGGACATTTCGTTTTTCTCTGTTTTTCCGATGCTACACTTCAGCATTCTGTGACGAACAGAGTGGAAGGGAAAAGCCCCTCTAATAAGGCAGCTAGAAGTTCCAGGAGCGACACACGTTGTGCTTTCAGAGAGGACGTTACAGAAAGTCGAGAGATGTGGATTCTTTCCTGCGGAGAAAAAACCCCCTGTTTTCAGGCAATGCAGTATTCTGAAATCGCACGTTCTCGGCATAGCAATTTCGCTATTTCGCTCTCGTGGGTGGACGGCGCCACTCTCTGTTAACCGCTTCGGAGAGTTTGCAGTTGCTGGCCGAGAAATCGCGGTTCTCCCCGAATGCCGCTGTGTGCCTTCAGCAGCGGTCTCGTCTCTCTCGCATGCCGAGAAAGAGCGACTTCAGCCGGATGCTTTTCTCGGACGAGCGGCTTCTTCTGCGCACATCGCAAAGGAGCGGTTCTTGTCTTCTCCTTGTGTCCATGCATTCTGCACTACGCTTCTCTCTCATTCTTATGCCTTTCCGTTTATTCCTAGGGACATTTCGTTTTTCTCTGTTTTTCCGATGCTACACTTCAGCATTCTGTGAAGAACAGAGTGGAAGGGAAAAGCCCCTCTAATAAGGCAGCTAGAAGTTCCAGGAGCGACACACGTTGTGCTTTCAGAGAGGACGTTACAGAAAGTCGAGAGATGTGGATTCTTTCCTGCGGAGAAAAAACCCCCTGTTTTCAGGCAATGCAGTATTCTGAAATCGCACGTTCTCGGCATAGCAATTTCGCTATTTCGCTCTCGTGGGTGGACGGCGCCACTCTCAGTTAACCGCTTCGGAGAGTTTGCAGTTGCTGGCCGAGAAATCGCGGTTCTCCCCGAATGCCGCTGTGTGCCTTCAGCAGCGGTCTCGTCTCTCTCGCATGCCGAGAAAGAGCGACTTCAGCCGGCTGCTTTTCTCGGACGAGCGGCTTCTTCTGCGCACATCGCAAAGGAGCGGTTCTTGTCTTCTCCTTGTGTCCATGCATTCTGCACTACGCTTCTCTCTCATTCTTATGCTTTTCCGTTTATTCCTAGGGACATTTCGTTTTTCTCTGTTTTTCCGATGCTACACTTCAGCATTCTGTGAAGAACAGAGTGGAAGGGAAAAGCCCCTCTAATAAGGCAGCTAGAAGTTCCAGGAGCGACACACGTTGTGCTTTCAGAGAGGACGTTACAGAAAGTCGAGAGATGTGGATTCTTTCCTGCGGAGAAAAAACCCCCTGTTTTCAGGCAATGCAGTATTCTGAAATCGCACGTTCTCGGCATAGCAATTTCGCTATTTCGCTCTCGTGGGTGGACGGCGCCACTCTCTGTTAACCGCTTCGGAGAGTTTGCAGTTGCTGGCCGAGAAATCGCGGTTCTCCCCGAATGCCGCTGTGTGCCTTCAGCAGCGGTCTCGTCTCTCTCGCATGCCGAGAAAGAGCGACTTCAGCCGGATGCTTTTCTCGGACGAGCGGCTTCTTCTGCGCACATCGCAAAGGAGCGGTTCTTGTCTTCTCCTTGTGTCCATGCATTCTGCACTACGCTTCTCTCTCATTCTTATGCCTTTCCGTTTATTCCTAGGGACATTTCGTTTTTCTCTGTTTTTCCGATGCTACACTTCAGCATTCTGTGAAGAACAGAGTGGAAGGGAAAAGCCCCTCTAATAAGGCAGCTAGAAGTTCCAGGAGCGACACACGTTGTGCTTTCAGAGAGGACGTTACAGAAAGTCGAGAGATGTGGATTCTTTCCTGCGGAGAAAAAACCCCCTGTTTTCAGGCAATGCAGTATTCTGAAATCGCACGTTCTCGGCATAGCAATTTCGCTATTTCGCTCTCGTGGGTGGACGGCGCCACTCTCTGTTAACCGCTTCGGAGAGTTTGCAGTTGCTGGCCGAGAAATCGCGGTTCTCCCCGAATGCCGCTGTGTGCCTTCAGCAGCGGTCTCGTCTCTCTCGCATGCCGAGAAAGAGCGACTTCAGCCGGCTGCTTTTCTCGGACGAGCGGCTTCTTCTGCGCACATCGCAAAGGAGCGGTTCTTGTCTTCTCCTTGTGTCCATGCATTCTGCACTACGCTTCTCTCTCATTCTTATGCTTTTCCGTTTATTCCTAGGGACATTTCGTTTTTCTCTGTTTTTCCGATGCTACACTTCAGCATTCTGTGAAGAACAGAGTGGAAGGGAAAAGCCCCTCTAATAAGGCAGCTAGAAGTTCCAGGAGCGACACACGTTGTGCTTTCAGAGAGGACGTTACAGAAAGTCGAGAGATGTGGATTCTTTCCTGCGGAGAAAAAACCCCCTGTTTTCAGGCAATGCAGTATTCTGAAATCGCACGTTCTCGGCATAGCAATTTCGCTATTTCGCTCTCGTGGGTGGACGGCGCCACTCTCTGTTAACCGCTTCGGAGAGTTTGCAGTTGCTGGCCGAGAAATCGCGGTTCTCCCCGAATGCCGCTGTGTGCCTTCAGCAGCGGTCTCGTCTCTCTCGCATGCCGAGAAAGAGCGACTTCAGCCGGATGCTTTTCTCGGACGAGCGGCTTCTTCTGCGCACATCGCAAAGGAGCGGTTCTTGTCTTCTCCTTGTGTCCATGCATTCTGCACTACGCTTCTCTCTCATTCTTATGCCTTTCCGTTTATTCCTAGGGACATTTCGTTTTTCTCTGTTTTTCCGATGCTACACTTCAGCATTCTGTGAAGAACAGAGTGGAAGGGAAAAGCCCCTCTAATAAGGCAGCTAGAAGTTCCAGGAGCGACACACGTTGTGCTTTCAGAGAGGACGTTACAGAAAGTCGAGAGATGTGGATTCTTTCCTGCGGAGAAAAAACCCCCTGTTTTCAGGCAATGCAGTATTCTGAAATCGCACGTTCTCGGCATAGCAATTTCGCTATTTCGCTCTCGTGGGTGGACGGCGCCACTCTCAGTTAACCGCTTCGGAGAGTTTGCAGTTGCTGGCCGAGAAATCGCGGTTCTCCCCGAATGCCGCTGTGTGCCTTCAGCAGCGGTCTCGTCTCTCTCGCATGCCGAGAAAGAGCGACTTCAGCCGGCTGCTTTTCTCGGACGAGCGGCTTCTTCTGCGCACATCGCAAAGGAGCGGTTCTTGTCTTCTCCTTGTGTCCATGCATTCTGCACTACGCTTCTCTCTCATTCTTATGCTTTTCCGTTTATTCCTAGGGACATTTCGTTTTTCTCTGTTTTTCCGATGCTACACTTCAGCATTCTGTGAAGAACAGAGTGGAAGGGAAAAGCCCCTCTAATAAGGCAGCTAGAAGTTCCAGGAGCGACACACGTTGTGCTTTCAGAGAGGACGTTACAGAAAGTCGAGAGATGTGGATTCTTTCCTGCGGAGAAAAAACCCCCTGTTTTCAGGCAATGCAGTATTCTGAAATCGCACGTTCTCGGCATAGCAATTTCGCTATTTCGCTCTCGTGGGTGGACGGCGCCACTCTCTGTTAACCGCTTCGGAGAGTTTGCAGTTGCTGGCCGAGAAATCGCGGTTCTCCCCGAATGCCGCTGTGTGCCTTCAGCAGCGGTCTCGTCTCTCTCGCATGCCGAGAAAGAGCGACTTCAGCCGGATGCTTTTCTCGGACGAGCGGCTTCTTCTGCGCACATCGCAAAGGAGCGGTTCTTGTCTTCTCCTTGTGTCCATGCATTCTGCACTACGCTTCTCTCTCATTCTTATGCCTTTCCGTTTATTCCTAGGGACATTTCGTTTTTCTCTGTTTTTCCGATGCTACACTTCAGCATTCTGTGAAGAACAGAGTGGAAGGGAAAAGCCCCTCTAATAAGGCAGCTAGAAGTTCCAGGAGCGACACACGTTGTGCTTTCAGAGAGGACGTTACAGAAAGTCGAGAGATGTGGATTCTTTCCTGCGGAGAAAAAACCCCCTGTTTTCAGGCAATGCAGTATTCTGAAATCGCACGTTCTCGGCATAGCAATTTCGCTATTTCGCTCTCGTGGGTGGACGGCGCCACTCTCAGTTAACCGCTTCGGAGAGTTTGCAGTTGCTGGCCGAGAAATCGCGGTTCTCCCCGAATGCCGCTGTGTGCCTTCAGCAGCGGTCTCGTCTCTCTCGCATGCCGAGAAAGAGCGACTTCAGCCGGCTGCTTTTCTCGGACGAGCGGCTTCTTCTGCGCACATCGCAAAGGAGCGGTTCTTGTCTTCTCCTTGTGTCCATGCATTCTGCACTACGCTTCTCTCTCATTCTTATGCTTTTCCGTTTATTCCTAGGGACATTTCGTTTTTCTCTGTTTTTCCGATGCTACACTTCAGCATTCTGTGAAGAACAGAGTGGAAGGGAAAAGCCCCTCTAATAAGGCAGCTAGAAGTTCCAGGAGCGACACACGTTGTGCTTTCAGAGAGGACGTTACAGAAAGTCGAGAGATGTGGATTCTTTCCTGCGGAGAAAAAACCCCCTGTTTTCAGGCAATGCAGTATTCTGAAATCGCACGTTCTCGGCATAGCAATTTCGCTATTTCGCTCTCGTGGGTGGACGGCGCCACTCTCAGTTAACCGCTTCGGAGAGTTTGCAGTTGCTGGCCGAGAAATCGCGGTTCTCCCCGAATGCCGCTGTGTGCCTTCAGCAGCGGTCTCGTCTCTCTCGCATGCCGAGAAAGAGCGACTTCAGCCGGCTGCTTTTCTCGGACGAGCGGCTTCTTCTGCGCACATCGCAAAGGAGCGGTTCTTGTCTTCTCCTTGTGTCCATGCATTCTGCACTACGCTTCTCTCTCATTCTTATGCTTTTCCGTTTATTCCTAGGGACATTTCGTTTTTCTCTGTTTTTCCGATGCTACACTTCAGCATTCTGTGAAGAACAGAGTGGAAGGGAAAAGCCCCTCTAATAAGGCAGCTAGAAGTTCCAGGAGCGACACACGTTGTGCTTTCAGAGAGGACGTTACAGAAAGTCGAGAGATGTGGATTCTTTCCTGCGGAGAAAAAACCCCCTGTTTTCAGGCAATGCAGTATTCTGAAATCGCACGTTCTCGGCATAGCAATTTCGCTATTTCGCTCTCGTGGGTGGACGGCGCCACTCTCTGTTAACCGCTTCGGAGAGTTTGCAGTTGCTGGCCGAGAAATCGCGGTTCTCCCCGAATGCCGCTGTGTGCCTTCAGCAGCGGTCTCGTCTCTCTCGCATGCCGAGAAAGAGCGACTTCAGCCGGATGCTTTTCTCGGACGAGCGGCTTCTTCTGCGCACATCGCAAAGGAGCGGTTCTTGTCTTCTCCTTGTGTCCATGCATTCTGCACTACGCTTCTCTCTCATTCTTATGCCTTTCCGTTTATTCCTAGGGACATTTCGTTTTTCTCTGTTTTTCCGATGCTACACTTCAGCATTCTGTGAAGAACAGAGTGGAAGGGAAAAGCCCCTCTAATAAGGCAGCTAGAAGTTCCAGGAGCGACACACGTTGTGCTTTCAGAGAGGACGTTACAGAAAGTCGAGAGATGTGGATTCTTTCCTGCGGAGAAAAAACCCCCTGTTTTCAGGCAATGCAGTATTCTGAAATCGCACGTTCTCGGCATAGCAATTTCGCTATTTCGCTCTCGTGGGTGGACGGCGCCACTCTCTGTTAACCGCTTCGGAGAGTTTGCAGTTGCTGGCCGAGAAATCGCGGTTCTCCCCGAATGCCGCTGTGTGCCTTCAGCAGCGGTCTCGTCTCTCTCGCATGCCGAGAAAGAGCGACTTCAGCCGGCTGCTTTTCTCGGACGAGCGGCTTCTTCTGCGCACATCGCAAAGGAGCGGTTCTTGTCTTCTCCTTGTGTCCATGCATTCTGCACTACGCTTCTCTCTCATTCTTATGCTTTTCCGTTTATTCCTAGGGACATTTCGTTTTTCTCTGTTTTTCCGATGCTACACTTCAGCATTCTGTGAAGAACAGAGTGGAAGGGAAAAGCCCCTCTAATAAGGCAGCTAGAAGTTCCAGGAGCGACACACGTTGTGCTTTCAGAGAGGACGTTACAGAAAGTCGAGAGATGTGGATTCTTTCCTGCGGAGAAAAAACCCCCTGTTTTCAGGCAATGCAGTATTCTGAAATCGCACGTTCTCGGCATAGCAATTTCGCTATTTCGCTCTCGTGGGTGGACGGCGCCACTCTCTGTTAACCGCTTCGGAGAGTTTGCAGTTGCTGGCCGAGAAATCGCGGTTCTCCCCGAATGCCGCTGTGTGCCTTCAGCAGCGGTCTCGTCTCTCTCGCATGCCGAGAAAGAGCGACTTCAGCCGGATGCTTTTCTCGGACGAGCGGCTTCTTCTGCGCACATCGCAAAGGAGCGGTTCTTGTCTTCTCCTTGTGTCCATGCATTCTGCACTACGCTTCTCTCTCATTCTTATGCCTTTCCGTTTATTCCTAGGGACATTTCGTTTTTCTCTGTTTTTCCGATGCTACACTTCAGCATTCTGTGAAGAACAGAGTGGAAGGGAAAAGCCCCTCTAATAAGGCAGCTAGAAGTTCCAGGAGCGACACACGTTGTGCTTTCAGAGAGGACGTTACAGAAAGTCGAGAGATGTGGATTCTTTCCTGCGGAGAAAAAACCCCCTGTTTTCAGGCAATGCAGTATTCTGAAATCGCACGTTCTCGGCATAGCAATTTCGCTATTTCGCTCTCGTGGGTGGACGGCGCCACTCTCAGTTAACCGCTTCGGAGAGTTTGCAGTTGCTGGCCGAGAAATCGCGGTTCTCCCCGAATGCCGCTGTGTGCCTTCAGCAGCGGTCTCGTCTCTCTCGCATGCCGAGAAAGAGCGACTTCAGCCGGCTGCTTTTCTCGGACGAGCGGCTTCTTCTGCGCACATCGCAAAGGAGCGGTTCTTGTCTTCTCCTTGTGTCCATGCATTCTGCACTACGCTTCTCTCTCATTCTTATGCTTTTCCGTTTATTCCTAGGGACATTTCGTTTTTCTCTGTTTTTCCGATGCTACACTTCAGCATTCTGTGAAGAACAGAGTGGAAGGGAAAAGCCCCTCTAATAAGGCAGCTAGAAGTTCCAGGAGCGACACACGTTGTGCTTTCAGAGAGGACGTTACAGAAAGTCGAGAGATGTGGATTCTTTCCTGCGGAGAAAAAACCCCCTGTTTTCAGGCAATGCAGTATTCTGAAATCGCACGTTCTCGGCATAGCAATTTCGCTATTTCGCTCTCGTGGGTGGACGGCGCCACTCTCTGTTAACCGCTTCGGAGAGTTTGCAGTTGCTGGCCGAGAAATCGCGGTTCTCCCCGAATGCCGCTGTGTGCCTTCAGCAGCGGTCTCGTCTCTCTCGCATGCCGAGAAAGAGCGACTTCAGCCGGATGCTTTTCTCGGACGAGCGGCTTCTTCTGCGCACATCGCAAAGGAGCGGTTCTTGTCTTCTCCTTGTGTCCATGCATTCTGCACTACGCTTCTCTCTCATTCTTATGCCTTTCCGTTTATTCCTAGGGACATTTCGTTTTTCTCTGTTTTTCCGATGCTACACTTCAGCATTCTGTGAAGAACAGAGTGGAAGGGAAAAGCCCCTCTAATAAGGCAGCTAGAAGTTCCAGGAGCGACACACGTTGTGCTTTCAGAGAGGACGTTACAGAAAGTCGAGAGATGTGGATTCTTTCCTGCGGAGAAAAAACCCCCTGTTTTCAGGCAATGCAGTATTCTGAAATCGCACGTTCTCGGCATAGCAATTTCGCTATTTCGCTCTCGTGGGTGGACGGCGCCACTCTCAGTTAACCGCTTCGGAGAGTTTGCAGTTGCTGGCCGAGAAATCGCGGTTCTCCCCGAATGCCGCTGTGTGCCTTCAGCAGCGGTCTCGTCTCTCTCGCATGCCGAGAAAGAGCGACTTCAGCCGGCTGCTTTTCTCGGACGAGCGGCTTCTTCTGCGCACATCGCAAAGGAGCGGTTCTTGTCTTCTCCTTGTGTCCATGCATTCTGCACTACGCTTCTCTCTCATTCTTATGCTTTTCCGTTTATTCCTAGGGACATTTCGTTTTTCTCTGTTTTTCCGATGCTACACTTCAGCATTCTGTGAAGAACAGAGTGGAAGGGAAAAGCCCCTCTAATAAGGCAGCTAGAAGTTCCAGGAGCGACACACGTTGTGCTTTCAGAGAGGACGTTACAGAAAGTCGAGAGATGTGGATTCTTTCCTGCGGAGAAAAAACCCCCTGTTTTCAGGCAATGCAGTATTCTGAAATCGCACGTTCTCGGCATAGCAATTTCGCTATTTCGCTCTCGTGGGTGGACGGCGCCACTCTCTGTTAACCGCTTCGGAGAGTTTGCAGTTGCTGGCCGAGAAATCGCGGTTCTCCCCGAATGCCGCTGTGTGCCTTCAGCAGCGGTCTCGTCTCTCTCGCATGCCGAGAAAGAGCGACTTCAGCCGGATGCTTTTCTCGGACGAGCGGCTTCTTCTGCGCACATCGCAAAGGAGCGGTTCTTGTCTTCTCCTTGTGTCCATGCATTCTGCACTACGCTTCTCTCTCATTCTTATGCCTTTCCGTTTATTCCTAGGGACATTTCGTTTTTCTCTGTTTTTCCGATGCTACACTTCAGCATTCTGTGAAGAACAGAGTGGAAGGGAAAAGCCCCTCTAATAAGGCAGCTAGAAGTTCCAGGAGCGACACACGTTGTGCTTTCAGAGAGGACGTTACAGAAAGTCGAGAGATGTGGATTCTTTCCTGCGGAGAAAAAACCCCCTGTTTTCAGGCAATGCAGTATTCTGAAATCGCACGTTCTCGGCATAGCAATTTCGCTATTTCGCTCTCGTGGGTGGACGGCGCCACTCTCTGTTAACCGCTTCGGAGAGTTTGCAGTTGCTGGCCGAGAAATCGCGGTTCTCCCCGAATGCCGCTGTGTGCCTTCAGCAGCGGTCTCGTCTCTCTCGCATGCCGAGAAAGAGCGACTTCAGCCGGCTGCTTTTCTCGGACGAGCGGCTTCTTCTGCGCACATCGCAAAGGAGCGGTTCTTGTCTTCTCCTTGTGTCCATGCATTCTGCACTACGCTTCTCTCTCATTCTTATGCTTTTCCGTTTATTCCTAGGGACATTTCGTTTTTCTCTGTTTTTCCGATGCTACACTTCAGCATTCTGTGAAGAACAGAGTGGAAGGGAAAAGCCCCTCTAATAAGGCAGCTAGAAGTTCCAGGAGCGACACACGTTGTGCTTTCAGAGAGGACGTTACAGAAAGTCGAGAGATGTGGATTCTTTCCTGCGGAGAAAAAACCCCCTGTTTTCAGGCAATGCAGTATTCTGAAATCGCACGTTCTCGGCATAGCAATTTCGCTATTTCGCTCTCGTGGGTGGACGGCGCCACTCTCTGTTAACCGCTTCGGAGAGTTTGCAGTTGCTGGCCGAGAAATCGCGGTTCTCCCCGAATGCCGCTGTGTGCCTTCAGCAGCGGTCTCGTCTCTCTCGCATGCCGAGAAAGAGCGACTTCAGCCGGATGCTTTTCTCGGACGAGCGGCTTCTTCTGCGCACATCGCAAAGGAGCGGTTCTTGTCTTCTCCTTGTGTCCATGCATTCTGCACTACGCTTCTCTCTCATTCTTATGCCTTTCCGTTTATTCCTAGGGACATTTCGTTTTTCTCTGTTTTTCCGATGCTACACTTCAGCATTCTGTGAAGAACAGAGTGGAAGGGAAAAGCCCCTCTAATAAGGCAGCTAGAAGTTCCAGGAGCGACACACGTTGTGCTTTCAGAGAGGACGTTACAGAAAGTCGAGAGATGTGGATTCTTTCCTGCGGAGAAAAAACCCCCTGTTTTCAGGCAATGCAGTATTCTGAAATCGCACGTTCTCGGCATAGCAATTTCGCTATTTCGCTCTCGTGGGTGGACGGCGCCACTCTCAGTTAACCGCTTCGGAGAGTTTGCAGTTGCTGGCCGAGAAATCGCGGTTCTCCCCGAATGCCGCTGTGTGCCTTCAGCAGCGGTCTCGTCTCTCTCGCATGCCGAGAAAGAGCGACTTCAGCCGGCTGCTTTTCTCGGACGAGCGGCTTCTTCTGCGCACATCGCAAAGGAGCGGTTCTTGTCTTCTCCTTGTGTCCATGCATTCTGCACTACGCTTCTCTCTCATTCTTATGCTTTTCCGTTTATTCCTAGGGACATTTCGTTTTTCTCTGTTTTTCCGATGCTACACTTCAGCATTCTGTGAAGAACAGAGTGGAAGGGAAAAGCCCCTCTAATAAGGCAGCTAGAAGTTCCAGGAGCGACACACGTTGTGCTTTCAGAGAGGACGTTACAGAAAGTCGAGAGATGTGGATTCTTTCCTGCGGAGAAAAAACCCCCTGTTTTCAGGCAATGCAGTATTCTGAAATCGCACGTTCTCGGCATAGCAATTTCGCTATTTCGCTCTCGTGGGTGGACGGCGCCACTCTCTGTTAACCGCTTCGGAGAGTTTGCAGTTGCTGGCCGAGAAATCGCGGTTCTCCCCGAATGCCGCTGTGTGCCTTCAGCAGCGGTCTCGTCTCTCTCGCATGCCGAGAAAGAGCGACTTCAGCCGGATGCTTTTCTCGGACGAGCGGCTTCTTCTGCGCACATCGCAAAGGAGCGGTTCTTGTCTTCTCCTTGTGTCCATGCATTCTGCACTACGCTTCTCTCTCATTCTTATGCCTTTCCGTTTATTCCTAGGGACATTTCGTTTTTCTCTGTTTTTCCGATGCTACACTTCAGCATTCTGTGAAGAACAGAGTGGAAGGGAAAAGCCCCTCTAATAAGGCAGCTAGAAGTTCCAGGAGCGACACACGTTGTGCTTTCAGAGAGGACGTTACAGAAAGTCGAGAGATGTGGATTCTTTCCTGCGGAGAAAAAACCCCCTGTTTTCAGGCAATGCAGTATTCTGAAATCGCACGTTCTCGGCATAGCAATTTCGCTATTTCGCTCTCGTGGGTGGACGGCGCCACTCTCTGTTAACCGCTTCGGAGAGTTTGCAGTTGCTGGCCGAGAAATCGCGGTTCTCCCCGAATGCCGCTGTGTGCCTTCAGCAGCGGTCTCGTCTCTCTCGCATGCCGAGAAAGAGCGACTTCAGCCGGCTGCTTTTCTCGGACGAGCGGCTTCTTCTGCGCACATCGCAAAGGAGCGGTTCTTGTCTTCTCCTTGTGTCCATGCATTCTGCACTACGCTTCTCTCTCATTCTTATGCTTTTCCGTTTATTCCTAGGGACATTTCGTTTTTCTCTGTTTTTCCGATGCTACACTTCAGCATTCTGTGAAGAACAGAGTGGAAGGGAAAAGCCCCTCTAATAAGGCAGCTAGAAGTTCCAGGAGCGACACACGTTGTGCTTTCAGAGAGGACGTTACAGAAAGTCGAGAGATGTGGATTCTTTCCTGCGGAGAAAAAACCCCCTGTTTTCAGGCAATGCAGTATTCTGAAATCGCACGTTCTCGGCATAGCAATTTCGCTATTTCGCTCTCGTGGGTGGACGGCGCCACTCTCTGTTAACCGCTTCGGAGAGTTTGCAGTTGCTGGCCGAGAAATCGCGGTTCTCCCCGAATGCCGCTGTGTGCCTTCAGCAGCGGTCTCGTCTCTCTCGCATGCCGAGAAAGAGCGACTTCAGCCGGATGCTTTTCTCGGACGAGCGGCTTCTTCTGCGCACATCGCAAAGGAGCGGTTCTTGTCTTCTCCTTGTGTCCATGCATTCTGCACTACGCTTCTCTCTCATTCTTATGCCTTTCCGTTTATTCCTAGGGACATTTCGTTTTTCTCTGTTTTTCCGATGCTACACTTCAGCATTCTGTGAAGAACAGAGTGGAAGGGAAAAGCCCCTCTAATAAGGCAGCTAGAAGTTCCAGGAGCGACACACGTTGTGCTTTCAGAGAGGACGTTACAGAAAGTCGAGAGATGTGGATTCTTTCCTGCGGAGAAAAAACCCCCTGTTTTCAGGCAATGCAGTATTCTGAAATCGCACGTTCTCGGCATAGCAATTTCGCTATTTCGCTCTCGTGGGTGGACGGCGCCACTCTCTGTTAACCGCTTCGGAGAGTTTGCAGTTGCTGGCCGAGAAATCGCGGTTCTCCCCGAATGCCGCTGTGTGCCTTCAGCAGCGGTCTCGTCTCTCTCGCATGCCGAGAAAGAGCGACTTCAGCCGGCTGCTTTTCTCGGACGAGCGGCTTCTTCTGCGCACATCGCAAAGGAGCGGTTCTTGTCTTCTCCTTGTGTCCATGCATTCTGCACTACGCTTCTCTCTCATTCTTATGCCTTTCCGTTTATTCCTAGGGACATTTCGTTTTTCTCTGTTTTTCCGATGCTACACTTCAGCATTCTGTGAAGAACAGAGTGGAAGGGAAAAGCCCCTCTAATAAGGCAGCTAGAAGTTCCAGGAGCGACACACGTTGTGCTTTCAGAGAGGACGTTACAGAAAGTCGAGAGATGTGGATTCTTTCCTGCGGAGAAAAAAACCCCTGTTTTCAGGCAATGCAGTATTCTGAAATCGCACGTTCTCGGCATAGCAATTTCGCTATTTCGCTCTCGTGGGTGGACGGCGCCACTCTCTGTTAACCGCTTCGGAGAGTTTGCAGTTGCTGGCCGAGAAATCGCGGTTCTCCCCGAATGCCGCTGTGTGCCTTCAGCAGCGGTCTCGTCTCTCTCGCATGCCGAGAAAGAGCGACTTCAGCCGGATGCTTTTCTCGGACGAGCGGCTTCTTCTGCGCACATCGCAAAGGAGCGGTTCTTGTCTTCTCCTTGTGTCCATGCATTCTGCACTACGCTTCTCTCTCATTCTTATGCTTTTCCGTTTATTCCTAGGGACATTTCGTTTTTCTCTGTTTTTCCGATGCTACACTTCAGCATTCTGTGAAGAACAGAGTGGAAGGGAAAAGCCCCTCTAATAAGGCAGCTAGAAGTTCCAGGAGCGACACACGTTGTGCTTTCAGAGAGGACGTTACAGAAAGTCGAGAGATGTGGATTCTTTCCTGCGGAGAAAAAACCCCCTGTTTTCAGGCAATGCAGTATTCTGAAATCGCACGTTCTCGGCATAGCAATTTCGCTATTTCGCTCTCGTGGGTGGACGGCGCCACTCTCTGTTAACCGCTTCGGAGAGTTTGCAGTTGCTGGCCGAGAAATCGCGGTTCTCCCCGAATGCCCCTGTGTGCCTTCAGCAGCGGTCTCGTCTCTCTCGCATGCCGAGAAAGAGCGACTTCAGCCGGATGCTTTTCTCGGACGAGCGGCTTCTTCTGCGCACATCGCAAAGGAGCGGTTCTTGTCTTCTCCTTGTGTCCATGCATTCTGCACTACGCTTCTCTCTCATTCTTATGCCTTTCCGTTTATTCCTAGGGACATTTCGTTTTTCTCTGTTTTTCCGATGCTACACTTCAGCATTCTGTGACGAACAGAGTGGAAGGGAAAAGCCCCTCTAATAAGGCAGCTAGAAGTTCCAGGAGCGACACACGTTGTGCTTTCAGAGAGGACGTTACAGAAAGTCGAGAGATGTGGATTCTTTCCTGCGGAGAAAAAACCCCCTGTTTTCAGGCAATGCAGTATTCTGAAATCGCACGTTCTCGGCATAGCAATTTCGCTATTTCGCTCTCGTGGGTGGACGGCGCCACTCTCTGTTAACCGCTTCGGAGAGTTTGCAGTTGCTGGCCGAGAAATCGCGGTTCTCCCCGAATGCCGCTGTGTGCCTTCAGCAGCGGTCTCGTCTCTCTCGCATGCCGAGAAAGAGCGACTTCAGCCGGATGCTTTTCTCGGACGAGCGGCTTCTTCTGCGCACATCGCAAAGGAGCGGTTCTTGTCTTCTCCTTGTGTCCATGCATTCTGCACTACGCTTCTCTCTCATTCTTATGCCTTTCCGTTTATTCCTAGGGACATTTCGTTTTTCTCTGTTTTTCCGATGCTACACTTCAGCATTCTGTGAAGAACAGAGTGGAAGGGAAAAGCCCCTCTAATAAGGCAGCTAGAAGTTCCAGGAGCGACACACGTTGTGCTTTCAGAGAGGACGTTACAGAAAGTCGAGAGATGTGGATTCTTTCCTGCGGAGAAAAAACCCCCTGTTTTCAGGAAATGCAGTATTCTGAAATCGCACGTTCTCGGCATAGCAATTTCGCTATTTCGCTCTCGTGGGTGGACGGCGCCACTCTCTCTTAACCGCTTCGGAGAGTTTGCAGTTGCTGGCCGAGAAATCGCGGTTCTCCCCGAATGCCGCTGTGTGCCTTCAGCAGCGGTCTCGTCTCTCTCGCATGCCGAGAAAGAGCGACTTCAGCCGGCTGCTTTTCTCGGACGAGCGGCTTCTTCTGCGCACATCGCAAAGGAGCGGTTCTTGTCTTCTCCTTGTGTCCATGCATTCTGCACTACGCTTCTCTCTCATTCTTATGCTTTTCCGTTTATTCCTAGGGACATTTCGTTTTTCTCTGTTTTTCCGATGCTACACTTCAGCATTCTGTGAAGAACAGAGTGGAAGGGAAAAGCCCCTCTAATAAGGCAGCTAGAAGTTCCAGGAGCGACACACGTTGTGCTTTCAGAGAGGACGTTACAGAAAGTCGAGAGATGTGGATTCTTTCCTGCGGAGAAAAAACCCCCTGTTTTCAGGCAATGCAGTATTCTGAAATCGCACGTTCTCGGCATAGCAATTTCGCTATTTCGCTCTCGTGGGTGGACGGCGCCACTCTCTGTTAACCGCTTCGGAGAGTTTGCAGTTGCTGGCCGAGAAATCGCGGTTCTCCCCGAATGCCGCTGTGTGCCTTCAGCAGCGGTCTCGTCTCTCTCGCATGCCGAGAAAGAGCGACTTCAGCCGGATGCTTTTCTCGGACGAGCGGCTTCTTCTGCGCACATCGCAAAGGAGCGGTTCTTGTCTTCTCCTTGTGTCCATGCATTCTGCACTACGCTTCTCTCTCATTCTTATGCCTTTCCGTTTATTCCTAGGGACATTTCGTTTTTCTCTGTTTTTCCGATGCTACACTTCAGCATTCTGTGAAGAACAGAGTGGAAGGGAAAAGCCCCTCTAATAAGGCAGCTAGAAGTTCCAGGAGCGACACACGTTGTGCTTTCAGAGAGGACGTTACAGAAAGTCGAGAGATGTGGATTCTTTCCTGCGGAGAAAAAACCCCCTGTTTTCAGGCAATGCAGTATTCTGAAATCGCACGTTCTCGGCATAGCAATTTCGCTATTTCGCTCTCGTGGGTGGACGGCGCCACTCTCTGTTAACCGCTTCGGAGAGTTTGCAGTTGCTGGCCGAGAAATCGCGGTTCTCCCCGAATGCCGCTGTGTGCCTTCAGCAGCGGTCTCGTCTCTCTCGCATGCCGAGAAAGAGCGACTTCAGCCGGCTGCTTTTCTCGGACGAGCGGCTTCTTCTGCGCACATCGCAAAGGAGCGGTTCTTGTCTTCTCCTTGTGTCCATGCATTCTGCACTACGCTTCTCTCTCATTCTTATGCTTTTCCGTTTATTCCTAGGGACATTTCGTTTTTCTCTGTTTTTCCGATGCTACACTTCAGCATTCTGTGAAGAACAGAGTGGAAGGGAAAAGCCCCTCTAATAAGGCAGCTAGAAGTTCCAGGAGCGACACACGTTGTGCTTTCAGAGAGGACGTTACAGAAAGTCGAGAGATGTGGATTCTTTCCTGCGGAGAAAAAAACCCCTGTTTTCAGGCAATGCAGTATTCTGAAATCGCACGTTCTCGGCATAGCAATTTCGCTATTTCGCTCTCGTGGGTGGACGGCGCCACTCTCTGTTAACCGCTTCGGAGAGTTTGCAGTTGCTGGCCGAGAAATCGCGGTTCTCCCCGAATGCCGCTGTGTGCCTTCAGCAGCGGTCTCGTCTCTCTCGCATGCCGAGAAAGAGCGACTTCAGCCGGCTGCTTTTCTCGGACGAGCGGCTTCTTCTGCGCACATCGCAAAGGAGCGGTTCTTGTCTTCTCCTTGTGTCCATGCATTCTGCACTACGCTTCTCTCTCATTCTTATGCTTTTCCGTTTATTCCTAGGGACATTTCGTTTTTCTCTGTTTTTCCGATGCTACACTTCAGCATTCTGTGAAGAACAGAGTGGAAGGGAAAAGCCCCTCTAATAAGGCAGCTAGAAGTTCCAGGAGCGACACACGTTGTGCTTTCAGAGAGGACGTTACAGAAAGTCGAGAGATGTGGATTCTTTCCTGCGGAGAAAAAACCCCCTGTTTTCAGGCAATGCAGTATTCTGAAATCGCACGTTCTCGGCATAGCAATTTCGCTATTTCGCTCTCGTGGGTGGACGGCGCCACTCTCTGTTAACCGCTTCGGAGAGTTTGCAGTTGCTGGCCGAGAAATCGCGGTTCTCCCCGAATGCCGCTGTGTGCCTTCAGCAGCGGTCTCGTCTCTCTCGCATGCCGAGAAAGAGCGACTTCAGCCGGATGCTTTTCTCGGACGAGCGGCTTCTTCTGCGCACATCGCAAAGGAGCGGTTCTTGTCTTCTCCTTGTGTCCATGCATTCTGCACTACGCTTCTCTCTCATTCTTATGCCTTTCCGTTTATTCCTAGGGACATTTCGTTTTTCTCTGTTTTTCCGATGCTACACTTCAGCATTCTGTGAAGAACAGAGTGGAAGGGAAAAGCCCCTCTAATAAGGCAGCTAGAAGTTCCAGGAGCGACACACGTTGTGCTTTCAGAGAGGACGTTACAGAAAGTCGAGAGATGTGGATTCTTTCCTGCGGAGAAAAAACCCCCTGTTTTCAGGCAATGCAGTATTCTGAAATCGCACGTTCTCGGCATAGCAATTTCGCTATTTCGCTCTCGTGGGTGGACGGCGCCACTCTCTGTTAACCGCTTCGGAGAGTTTGCAGTTGCTGGCCGAGAAATCGCGGTTCTCCCCGAATGCCGCTGTGTGCCTTCAGCAGCGGTCTCGTCTCTCTCGCATGCCGAGAAAGAGCGACTTCAGCCGGATGCTTTTCTCGGACGAGCGGCTTCTTCTGCGCACATCGCAAAGGAGCGGTTCTTGTCTTCTCCTTGTGTCCATGCATTCTGCACTACGCTTCTCTCTCATTCTTATGCCTTTCCTTTTATTCCTAGGGACATTTCGTTTTTCTCTGTTTTTCCGATGCTACACTTCAGCATTCTGTGAAGAACAGAGTGGAAGGGAAAAGCCCCTCTAATAAGGCAGCTAGAAGTTCCAGGAGCGACACACGTTGTGCTTTCAGAGAGGACGTTACAGAAAGTCGAGAGATGTGGATTCTTTCCTGCGGAGAAAAAAACCCCTGTTTTCAGGCAATGCAGTATTCTGAAATCGCACGTTCTCGGCATAGCAATTTCGCTATTTCGCTCTCGTGGGTGGACGGCGCCACTCTCTGTTAACCGCTTCGGAGAGTTTGCAGTTGCTGGCCGTTAAATCGCCCTTCTCCCCGAATGCCGCTGTGTGCCTTCAGCAGCGGTCTCGTCTCTCTCGCATGCCGAGAAAGAGCGACTTCAGCCGGCTGCTTTTCTCGGACGAGCGGCTTCTTCTGCGCACATCGCAAAGGAGCGGTTCTTGTCTTCTCCTTGTGTCCATGCATTCTGCACTACGCTTCTCTCTCATTCTTATGCCTTTCCGTTTATTCCTAGGGACATTTCGTTTTTCTCTGTTTTTCCGATGCTACACTTCAGCATTCTGTGAAGAACAGAGTGGAAGGGAAAAGCCCCTCTAATAAGGCAGCTAGAAGTTCCAGGAGCGACACACGTTGTGCTTTCAGAGAGGACGTTACAGAAAGTCGAGAGATGTGGATTCTTTCCTGCGGAGAAAAAAACCCCTGTTTTCAGGCAATGCAGTATTCTGAAATCGCACGTTCTCGGCATAGCAATTTCGCTATTTCGCTCTCGTGGGTGGACGGCGCCACTCTCTGTTAACCGCTTCGGAGAGTTTGCAGTTGCTGGCCGTTAAATCGCCCTTCTCCCCGAATGCCGCTGTGTGCCTTCAGCAGCGGTCTCGTCTCTCTCGCATGCCGAGAAAGAGCGACTTCAGCCGGCTGCTTTTCTCGGACGAGCGGCTTCTTATGCGCACATCGCAAAGGAGCGGTTCTTGTCTTCTCCTTGTGTCCATGCATTCTGCACTACGCTTCTCTCTCATTCTTATGCCTTTCCGTTTATTCCTAGGGACATTTCGTTTTTCTCTGTTTTTCCGATGCTACACTTCAGCATTCTGTGAAGAACAGAGTGGAAGGGAAAAGCCCCTCTAATAAGGCAGCTAGAAGTTCCAGGAGCGACACACGTTGTGCTTTCAGAGAGGACGTTACAGAAAGTCGAGAGATGTGGATTCTTTCCTGCGGAGAAAAAAACCCCTGTTTTCAGGCAATGCAGTATTCTGAAATCGCACGTTCTCGGCATAGCAATTTCGCTATTTCGCTCTCGTGGGTGGACGGCGCCACTCTCTGTTAACCGCTTCGGAGAGTTTGCAGTTGCTGGCCGAGAAATCGCGGTTCTCCCCGAATGCCGCTGTGTGCCTTCAGCAGCGGTCTCGTCTCTCTCGCATGCCGAGAAAGAGCGACTTCAGCCGGATGCTTTTCTCGGACGAGCGGCTTCTTCTGCGCACATCGCAAAGGAGCGGTTCTTGTCTTCTCCTTGTGTCCATGCATTCTGCACTACGCTTCTCTCTCATTCTTATGCTTTTCCGTTTATTCCTAGGGACATTTCGTTTTTCTCTGTTTTTCCGATGCTACACTTCAGCATTCTGTGAAGAACAGAGTGGAAGGGAAAAGCCCCTCTAATAAGGCAGCTAGAAGTTCCAGGAGCGACACACGTTGTGCTTTCAGAGAGGACGTTACAGAAAGTCGAGAGATGTGGATTCTTTCCTGCGGAGAAAAAACCCCCTGTTTTCAGGCAATGCAGTATTCTGAAATCGCACGTTCTCGGCATAGCAATTTCGCTATTTCGCTCTCGTGGGTGGACGGCGCCACTCTCTGTTAACCGCTTCGGAGAGTTTGCAGTTGCTGGCCGAGAAATCGCGGTTCTCCCCGAATGCCGCTGTGTGCCTTCAGCAGCGGTCTCGTCTCTCTCGCATGCCGAGAAAGAGCGACTTCAGCCGGCTGCTTTTCTCGGACGAGCGGCTTCTTCTGCGCACATCGCAAAGGAGCGGTTCTTGTCTTCTCCTTGTGTCCATGCATTCTGCACTACGCTTCTCTCTCATTCTTATGCCTTTCCGTTTATTCCTAGGGACATTTCGTTTTTCTCTGTTTTTCCGATGCTACACTTCAGCATTCTGTGAAGAACAGAGTGGAAGGGAAAAGCCCCTCTAATAAGGCAGCTAGAAGTTCCAGGAGCGACACACGTTGTGCTTTCAGAGAGGACGTTACAGAAAGTCGAGAGATGTGGATTCTTTCCTGCGGAGAAAAAAACCCCTGTTTTCAGGCAATGCAGTATTCTGAAATCGCACGTTCTCGGCATAGCAATTTCGCTATTTCGCTCTCGTGGGTGGACGGCGCCACTCTCTGTTAACCGCTTCGGAGAGTTTGCAGTTGCTGGCCGAGAAATCGCGGTTCTCCCCGAATGCCGCTGTGTGCCTTCAGCAGCGGTCTCGTCTCTCTCGCATGCCGAGAAAGAGCGACTTCAGCCGGATGCTTTTCTCGGACGAGCGGCTTCTTCTGCGCACATCGCAAAGGAGCGGTTCTTGTCTTCTCCTTGTGTCCATGCATTCTGCACTACGCTTCTCTCTCATTCTTATGCTTTTCCGTTTATTCCTAGGGACATTTCGTTTTTCTCTGTTTTTCCGATGCTACACTTCAGCATTCTGTGAAGAACAGAGTGGAAGGGAAAAGCCCCTCTAATAAGGCAGCTAGAAGTTCCAGGAGCGACACACGTTGTGCTTTCAGAGAGGACGTTACAGAAAGTCGAGAGATGTGGATTCTTTCCTGCGGAGAAAAAACCCCCTGTTTTCAGGCAATGCAGTATTCTGAAATCGCACGTTCTCGGCATAGCAATTTCGCTATTTCGCTCTCGTGGGTGGACGGCGCCACTCTCTGTTAACCGCTTCGGAGAGTTTGCAGTTGCTGGCCGAGAAATCGCGGTTCTCCCCGAATGCCGCTGTGTGCCTTCAGCAGCGGTCTCGTCTCTCTCGCATGCCGAGAAAGAGCGACTTCAGCCGGATGCTTTTCTCGGACGAGCGGCTTCTTCTGCGCACATCGCAAAGGAGCGGTTCTTGTCTTCTCCTTGTGTCCATGCATTCTGCACTACGCTTCTCTCTCATTCTTATGCCTTTCCGTTTATTCCTAGGGACATTTCGTTTTTCTCTGTTTTTCCGATGCTACACTTCAGCATTCTGTGAAGAACAGAGTGGAAGGGAAAAGCCCCTCTAATAAGGCAGCTAGAAGTTCCAGGAGCGACACACGTTGTGCTTTCAGAGAGGACGTTACAGAAAGTCGAGAGATGTGGATTCTTTCCTGCGGAGAAAAAACCACCTGTTTTCAGGCAATGCAGTATTCTGAAATCGCACGTTCTCGGCATAGCAATTTCGCTATTTCGCTCTCGTGGGTGGACGGCGCCACTCTCTGTTAACCGCTTCGGAGAGTTTGCAGTTGCTGGCCGAGAAATCGCGGTTCTCCCCGAATGCCGCTGTGTGCCTTCAGCAGCGGTCTCGTCTCTCTCGCATGCCGAGAAAGAGCGACTTCAGCCGGATGCTTTTCTCGGACGAGCGGCTTCTTCTGCGCACATCGCAAAGGAGCGGTTCTTGTCTTCTCCTTGTGTCCATGCATTCTGCACTACGCTTCTCTCTCATTCTTATGCCTTTCCATTTATTCCTAGGGACATTTCGTTTTTCTCTGTTTTTCCGATGCTACACTTCAGCATTCTGTGAAGAACAGAGTGGAAGGGAAAAGCCCCTCTAATAAGGCAGCTAGAAGTTCCAGGAGCGACACACGTTGTGCTTTCAGAGAGGACGTTACAGAAAGTCGAGAGATGTGGATTCTTTCCTGCGGAGAAAAAACCCCCTGTTTTCAGGCAATGCAGTATGCAGAATTCACACGTTCTTGGCATCACAGTTCCGTTATTTCGCTCACGCACGTCTAAATCGGCTCTCGCGTTGAACCGCTTCGGAGAGTTTGCAGTTGCTGGCCGTTAAATCGCTTTTCTCCCCGAATGCCGCTTTGTGCCTTCAGCAGCGGTCTCGTCTCTCTCGCATGCCGAGAAAGAGCGACTTCAGCCGGATGCTTTTCTCGGACGAGCGGCTTCTTCTGCGCACATCGCAAAGGAGCGGTTCTTGTCTTCTCCTTGTGTCCATGCATTCTGCACTACGCTTCTCTCTCATTCTTATGCTTTTCCGTTTATTCCTAGGGACATTTCGTTTTTCTCTGTTTTTCCGATGCTACACTTCAGCATTCTGTGAAGAACAGAGTGGAAGGGAAAAGCCCCTCTAATAAGGCAGCTAGAAGTTCCAGGAGCGACACACGTTGTGCTTTCAGAGAGGACGTTACAGAAAGTCGAGAGATGTGGATTCTTTCCTGCGGAGAAAAAACCCCCTGTTTTCAGGCAATGCAGTATTCTGAAATCGCACGTTCTCGGCATAGCAATTTCGCTATTTCGCTCTCGTGGGTGGACGGCGCCACTCTCTGTTAACCGCTTCGGAGAGTTTGCAGTTGCTGGCCGAGAAATCGCGGTTCTCCCCGAATGCCGCTGTGTGCCTTCAGCAGCGGTCTCGTCTCTCTCGCATGCCGAGAAAGAGCGACTTCAGCCGGCTGCTTTTCTCGGACGAGCGGCTTCTTCTGCGCACATCGCAAAGGAGCGGTTCTTGTCTTCTCCTTGTGTCCATGCATTCTGCACTACGCTTCTCTCTCATTCTTATGCTTTTCCGTTTATTCCTAGGGACATTTCGTTTTTCTCTGTTTTTCCGATGCTACACTTCAGCATTCTGTGAAGAACAGAGTGGAAGGGAAAAGCCCCTCTAATAAGGCAGCTAGAAGTTCCAGGAGCGACACACGTTGTGCTTTCAGAGAGGACGTTACAGAAAGTCGAGAGATGTGGATTCTTTCCTGCGGAGAAAAAAACCCCTGTTTTCAGGCAATGCAGTATTCTGAAATCGCACGTTCTCGGCATAGCAATTTCGCTATTTCGCTCTCGTGGGTGGACGGCGCCACTCTCTGTTAACCGCTTCGGAGAGTTTGCAGTTGCTGGCCGAGAAATCGCGGTTCTCCCCGAATGCCGCTGTGTGCCTTCAGCAGCGGTCTCGTCTCTCTCGCATGCCGAGAAAGAGCGACTTCAGCCGGCTGCTTTTCTCGGACGAGCGGCTTCTTCTGCGCACATCGCAAAGGAGCGGTTCTTGTCTTCTCCTTGTGTCCATGCATTCTGCACTACGCTTCTCTCTCATTCTTATGCTTTTCCGTTTATTCCTAGGGACATTTCGTTTTTCTCTGTTTTTCCGATGCTACACTTCAGCATTCTGTGAAGAACAGAGTGGAAGGGAAAAGCCCCTCTAATAAGGCAGCTAGAAGTTCCAGGAGCGACACACGTTGTGCTTTCAGAGAGGACGTTACAGAAAGTCGAGAGATGTGGATTCTTTCCTGCGGAGAAAAAACCCCCTGTTTTCAGGCAATGCAGTATTCTGAAATCGCACGTTCTCGGCATAGCAATTTCGCTATTTCGCTCTCGTGGGTGGACGGCGCCACTCTCTGTTAACCGCTTCGGAGAGTTTGCAGTTGCTGGCCGAGAAATCGCGGTTCTCCCCGAATGCCGCTGTGTGCCTTCAGCAGCGGTCTCGTCTCTCTCGCATGCCGAGAAAGAGCGACTTCAGCCGGATGCTTTTCTCGGACGAGCGGCTTCTTCTGCGCACATCGCAAAGGAGCGGTTCTTGTCTTCTCCTTGTGTCCATGCATTCTGCACTACGCTTCTCTCTCATTCTTATGCCTTTCCGTTTATTCCTAGGGACATTTCGTTTTTCTCTGTTTTTCCGATGCTACACTTCAGCATTCTGTGAAGAACAGAGTGGAAGGGAAAAGCCCCTCTAATAAGGCAGCTAGAAGTTCCAGGAGCGACACACGTTGTGCTTTCAGAGAGGACGTTACAGAAAGTCGAGAGATGTGGATTCTTTCCTGCGGAGAAAAAACCCCCTGTTTTCAGGCAATGCAGTATTCTGAAATCGCACGTTCTCGGCATAGCAATTTCGCTATTTCGCTCTCGTGGGTGGACAGCGCCACTCTCTGTTAACCGCTTCGGAGAGTTTGCAGTTGCTGGCCGAGAAATCGCGGTTCTCCCCGAATGCCGCTGTGTGCCTTCAGCAGCGGTCTCGTCTCTCTCGCATGCCGAGAAAGAGCGACTTCAGCCGGCTGCTTTTCTCGGACGAGCGGCTTCTTCTGCGCACATCGCAAAGGAGCGGTTCTTGTCTTCTCCTTGTGTCCATGCATTCTGCACTACGCTTCTCTCTCATTCTTATGCCTTTCCTTTTATTCCTAGGGACATTTCGTTTTTCTCTGTTTTTCCGATGCTACACTTCAGCATTCTGTGAAGAACAGAGTGGAAGGGAAAAGCCCCTCTAATAAGGCAGCTAGAAGTTCCAGGAGCGACACACGTTGTGCTTTCAGAGAGGACGTTACAGAAAGTCGAGAGATGTGGATTCTTTCCTGCGGAGAAAAAAACCCCTGTTTTCAGGCAATGCAGTATTCTGAAATCGCACGTTCTCGGCATAGCAATTTCGCTATTTCGCTCTCGTGGGTGGACGGCGCCACTCTCTGTTAACCGCTTCGGAGAGTTTGCAGTTGCTGGCCGTTAAATCGCCCTTCTCCCCGAATGCCGCTGTGTGCCTTCAGCAGCGGTCTCGTCTCTCTCGCATGCCGAGAAAGAGCGACTTCAGCCGGATGCTTTTCTCGGACGAGCGGCTTCTTCTGCGCACATCGCAAAGGAGCGGTTCTTGTCTTCTCCTTGTGTCCATGCATTCTGCACTACGCTTCTCTCTCATTCTTATGCTTTTCCGTTTATTCCTAGGGACATTTCGTTTTTCTCTGTTTTTCCGATGCTACACTTCAGCATTCTGTGAAGAACAGAGTGGAAGGGAAAAGCCCCTCTAATAAGGCAGCTAGAAGTTCCAGGAGCGACACACGTTGTGCTTTCAGAGAGGACGTTACAGAAAGTCGAGAGATGTGGATTCTTTCCTGCGGAGAAAAAACCCCCTGTTTTCAGGCAATGCAGTATTCTGAAATCGCACGTTCTCGGCATAGCAATTTCGCTATTTCGCTCTCGTGGGTGGACGGCGCCACTCTCTGTTAACCGCTTCGGAGAGTTTGCAGTTGCTGGCCGAGAAATCGCGGTTCTCCCCGAATGCCGCTGTGTGCCTTCAGCAGCGGTCTCGTCTCTCTCGCATGCCGAGAAAGAGCGACTTCAGCCGGATGCTTTTCTCGGACGAGCGGCTTCTTCTGCGCACATCGCAAAGGAGCGGTTCTTGTCTTCTCCTTGTGTCCATGCATTCTGCACTACGCTTCTCTCTCATTCTTATGCCTTTCCGTTTATTCCTAGGGACATTTCGTTTTTCTCTGTTTTTCCGATGCTACACTTCAGCATTCTGTGAAGAACAGAGTGGAAGGGAAAAGCCCCTCTAATAAGGCAGCTAGAAGTTCCAGGAGCGACACACGTTGTGCTTTCAGAGAGGACGTTACAGAAAGTCGAGAGATGTGGATTCTTTCCTGCGGAGAAAAAACCCCCTGTTTTCAGGCAATGCAGTATTCTGAAATCGCACGTTCTCGGCATAGCAATTTCGCTATTTCGCTCTCGTGGGTGGACGGCGCCACTCTCAGTTAACCGCTTCGGAGAGTTTGCAGTTGCTGGCCGAGAAATCGCGGTTCTCCCCGAATGCCGCTGTGTGCCTTCAGCAGCGGTCTCGTCTCTCTCGCATGCCGAGAAAGAGCGACTTCAGCCGGATGCTTTTCTCGGACGAGCGGCTTCTTCTGCGCACATCGCAAAGGAGCGGTTCTTGTCTTCTCCTTGTGTCCATGCATTCTGCACTACGCTTCTCTCTCATTCTTATGCCTTTCCGTTTATTCCTAGGGACATTTCGTTTTTCTCTGTTTTTCCGATGCTACACTTCAGCATTCTGTGAAGAACAGAGTGGAAGGGAAAAGCCCCTCTAATAAGGCAGCTAGAAGTTCCAGGAGCGACACACGTTGTGCTTTCAGAGAGGACGTTACAGAAAGTCGAGAGATGTGGATTCTTTCCTGCGGAGAAAAAACCCCCTGTTTTCAGGCAATGCAGTATTCTGAAATCGCACGTTCTCGGCATAGCAATTTCGCTATTTCGCTCTCGTGGGTGGACGGCGCCACTCTCAGTTAACCGCTTCGGAGAGTTTGCAGTTGCTGGCCGAGAAATCGCGGTTCTCCCCGAATGCCGCTGTGTGCCTTCAGCAGCGGTCTCGTCTCTCTCGCATGCCGAGAAAGAGCGACTTCAGCCGGATGCTTTTCTCGGACGAGCGGCTTCTTCTGCGCACATCGCAAAGGAGCGGTTCTTGTCTTCTCCTTGTGTCCATGCATTCTGCACTACGCTTCTCTCTCATTCTTATGCCTTTCCGTTTATTCCTAGGGACATTTCGTTTTTCTCTGTTTTTCCGATGCTACACTTCAGCATTCTGTGAAGAACAGAGTGGAAGGGAAAAGCCCCTCTAATAAGGCAGCTAGAAGTTCCAGGAGCGACACACGTTGTGCTTTCAGAGAGGACGTTAAAGAAAGTCGAGAGATGTGGATTCTTTCCTGCGGAGAAAAAAACCCCTGTTTTCAGGCAATGCAGTATTCTGAAATC
Source organism: Phasianus colchicus (assembly GCF_987193195.1). Classification (NCBI taxonomy): domain Eukaryota; kingdom Metazoa; phylum Chordata; class Aves; order Galliformes; family Phasianidae; genus Phasianus; species Phasianus colchicus. Next base: position 336,278 of record NW_028325239.1, on the reverse strand, counting down.
GCACGTTCTCGGCATAGCAATTTCGCTATTTCGCTCTCGTGGGTGGACGGCGCCACTCTCTGTTAACCGCTTCGGAGAGTTTGCAGTTGCTGGCCGAGAAATCGCGGTTCTCCCCGAATGCCGCTGTGTGCCTTCAGCAGCGGTCTCGTCTCTCTCGCATGCCGAGAAAGAGCGACTTCAGCCGGATGCTTTTCTCGGACGAGCGGCTTCTTCTGCGCACATCGCAAAGGAGCGGTTCTTGTCTTCTCCTTGTGTCCATGCATTCTGCACTACGCTTCTCTCTCATTCTTATGCTTTTCCGTTTATTCCTAGGGACATTTCGTTTTTCTCTGTTTTTCCGATGCTACACTTCAGCATTCTGTGAAGAACAGAGTGGAAGGGAAAAGCCCCTCTAATAAGGCAGCTAGAAGTTCCAGGAGCGACACACGTTGTGCTTTCAGAGAGGACGTTACAGAAAGTCGAGAGATGTGGATTCTTTCCTGCGGAGAAAAAAACCCCTGTTTTCAGGCAATGCAGTATTCTGAAATCGCACGTTCTCGGCATAGCAATTTCGCTATTTCGCTCTCGTGGGTGGACGGCGCCACTCTCTGTTAACCGCTTCGGAGAGTTTGCAGTTGCTGGCCGAGAAATCGCGGTTCTCCCCGAATGCCGCTGTGTGCCTTCAGCAGCGGTCTCGTCTCTCTCGCATGCCGAGAAAGAGCGACTTCAGCCGGATGCTTTTCTCGGACGAGCGGCTTCTTCTGCGCACATCGCAAAGGAGCGGTTCTTGTCTTCTCCTTGTGTCCATGCATTCTGCACTACGCTTCTCTCTCATTCTTATGCCTTTCCGTTTATTCCTAGGGACATTTCGTTTTTCTCTGTTTTTCCGATGCTACACTTCAGCATTCTGTGAAGAACAGAGTGGAAGGGAAAAGCCCCTCTAATAAGGCAGCTAGAAGTTCCAGGAGCGACACACGTTGTGCTTTCAGAGAGGACGTTACAGAAAGTCGAGAGATGTGGATTCTTTCCTGCGGAGAAAAAACCCCCTGTTTTCAGGCAATGCAGTATTCTGAAATCGCACGTTCTCGGCATAGCAATTTCGCTATTTCGCTCTCGTGGGTGGACGGCGCCACTCTCTGTTAACCGCTTCGGAGAGTTTGCAGTTGCTGGCCGAGAAATCGCGGTTCTCCCCGAATGCCGCTGTGTGCCTTCAGCAGCGGTCTCGTCTCTCTCGCATGCCGAGAAAGAGCGACTTCAGCCGGATGCTTTTCTCGGACGAGCGGCTTCTTCTGCGCACATCGCAAAGGAGCGGTTCTTGTCTTCTCCTTGTGTCCATGCATTCTGCACTACGCTTCTCTCTCATTCTTATGCCTTTCCATTTATTCCTAGGGACATTTCGTTTTTCTCTGTTTTTCCGATGCTACACTTCAGCATTCTGTGAAGAACAGAGTGGAAGGGAAAAGCCCCTCTAATAAGGCAGCTAGAAGTTCCAGGAGCGACACACGTTGTGCTTTCAGAGAGGACGTTACAGAAAGTCGAGAGATGTGGATTCTTTCCTGCGGAGAAAAAACCCCCTGTTTTCAGGCAATGCAGTATGCAGAATTCACACGTTCTTGGCATCACAGTTCCGTTATTTCGCTCACGCACGTCTAAATCGGCTCTCGCGTTGAACCGCTTCGGAGAGTTTGCAGTTGCTGGCCGTTAAATCGCTTTTCTCCCCGAATGCCGCTTTGTGCCTTCAGCAGCGGTCTCGTCTCTCTCGCATGCCGAGAAAGAGCGACTTCAGCCGAATGCTTTTCTCGGACGAGCGGCTTCTTCTGCGCACATCGCAAAGGAGCGGTTCTTGTCTTCTCCTTGTGTCCATGCATTCTGCACTACGCTTCTCTCTCATTCTTATGCCTTTCCGTTTATTCCTAGGGACATTTCGTTTTTCTCTGTTTTTCCGATGCTACACTTCAGCATTCTGTGAAGAACAGAGTGGAAGGGAAAAGCCCCTCTAATAAGGCAGCTAGAAGTTCCAGGAGCGACACACGTTGTGCTTTCAGAGAGGACGTTACAGAAAGTCGAGAGATGTGGATTCTTTCCTGCGGAGAAAAAACCCCCTGTTTTCAGGCAATGCAGTATTCTGAAATCGCACGTTCTCGGCATAGCAATTTCGCTATTTCGCTCTCGTGGGTGGACGGCGCCACTCTCTGTTAACCGCTTCGGAGAGTTTGCAGTTGCTGGCCGAGAAATCGCGGTTCTCCCCGAATGCCGCTGTGTGCCTTCAGCAGCGGTCTCGTCTCTCTCGCATGCCGAGAAAGAGCGACTTCAGCCGGATGCTTTTCTCGGACGAGCGGCTTCTTCTGCGCACATCGCAAAGGAGCAGTTCTTGTCTTCTCCTTGTGTCCATGCATTCTGCACTACGCTTCTCTCTCATTCTTATGCCTTTCCGTTTATTCCTAGGGACATTTCGTTTTTCTCTGTTTTTCCGATGCTACACTTCAGCATTCTGTGAAGAACAGAGTGGAAGGGAAAAGCCCCTCTAATAAGGCAGCTAGAAGTTCCAGGAGCGACACACGTTGTGCTTTCAGAGAGGACGTTACAGAAAGTCGAGAGATGTGGATTCTTTCCTGCGGAGAAAAAACCCCCTGTTTTCAGGCAATGCAGTATTCTGAAATCGCACGTTCTCGGCATAGCAATTTCGCTATTTCGCTCTCGTGGGTGGACGGCGCCACTCTCTGTTAACCGCTTCGGAGAGTTTGCAGTTGCTGGCCGAGAAATCGCGGTTCTCCCCGAATGCCGCTGTGTGCCTTCAGCAGCGGTCTCGTCTCTCTCGCATGCCGAGAAAGAGCGACTTCAGCCGGATGCTTTTCTCGGACGAGCGGCTTCTTCTGCGCACATCGCAAAGGAGCGGTTCTTGTCTTCTCCTTGTGTCCATGCATTCTGCACTACGCTTCTCTCTCATTCTTATGCCTTTCCGTTTATTCCTAGGGACATTTCGTTTTTCTCTGTTTTTCCGATGCTACACTTCAGCATTCTGTGAAGAACAGAGTGGAAGGGAAAAGCCCCTCTAAGAAGGCAGCTAGAAGTTCCAGGAGCGACACACGTTGTGCTTTCAGAGAGGACGTTACAGAAAGTCGAGAGATGTGGATTCTTTCCTGCGGAGAAAAAACCCCCTGTTTTCAGGCAATGCAGTATTCTGAAATCGCACGTTCTCGGCATAGCAATTTCGCTATTTCGCTCTCGTGGGTGGACGGCGCCACTCTCTGTTAACCGCTTCGGAGAGTTTGCAGTTGCTGGCCGAGAAATCGCGGTTCTCCCCGAATGCCGCTGTGTGCCTTCAGCAGCGGTCTCGTCTCTCTCGCATGCCGAGAAAGAGCGACTTCAGCCGGATGCTTTTCTCGGACGAGCGGCTTCTTCTGCGCACATCGCAAAGGAGCGGTTCTTGTCTTCTCCTTGTGTCCATGCATTCTGCACTACGCTTCTCTCTCATTCTTATGCCTTTCCGTTTATTCCTAGGGACATTTCGTTTTTCTCTGTTTTTCCGATGCTACACTTCAGCATTCAGTGAAGAACAGAGTGGAAGGGAAAAGCCCCTCTAATAAGGCAGCTAGAAGTTCCAGGAGCGACACACGTTGTGCTTTCAGAGAGGACGTTACAGAAAGTCGAGAGATGTGGATTCTTTCCTGCGGAGAAAAAACCCCCTGTTTTCAGGCAATGCAGTATGCAGAATTCACACGTTCTTGGCATCACAGTTCCGTTATTTCGCTCACGCACGTCTAAATCGGCTCTCGCGTTGAACCGCTTCGGAGAGTTTGCAGTTGCTGGCCGTTAAATCGCTTTTCTCCCCGAATGCCGCTTTGTGCCTTCAGCAGCGGTCTCGTCTCTCTCGCATGCCGAGAAAGAGCGACTTCAGCCGGCTGCTTTTCTCGGACGAGCGGCTTCTTCTGCGCACATCGCAAAGGAGCGGTTCTTGTCTTCTCCTTGTGTCCATGCATTCTGCACTACGCTTCTCTCTCATTCTTATGCCTTTCCGTTTATTCCTAGGGACATTTCGTTTTTCTCTGTTTTTCCGATGCTACACTTCAGCATTCTGTGAAGAACAGAGTGGAAGGGAAAAGCCCCTCTAATAAGGCAGCTAGAAGTTCCAGGAGCGACACACGTTGTGCTTTCAGAGAGGACGTTACAGAAAGTCGAGAGATGTGGATTCTTTCCTGCGGAGAAAAAACCCCCTGTTTTCAGGCAATGCAGTATTCTGAAATCGCACGTTCTCGGCATAGCAATTTCGCTATTTCGCTCTCGTGGGTGGACGGCGCCACTCTCTGTTAACCGCTTCGGAGAGTTTGCAGTTGCTGGCCGTTAAATCGCGGTTCTCCCCGAATGCCGCTGTGTGCCTTCAGCAGCGGTCTCGTCTCTCTCGCATGCCGAGAAAGAGCGACTTCAGCCGGATGCTTTTCTCGGACGAGCGGCTTCTTCTGCGCACATCGCAAAGGAGCGGTTCTTGTCTTCTCCTTGTGTCCATGCATTCTGCACTACGCTTCTCTCTCATTCTTATGCCTTTCCGTTTATTCCTAGGGACATTTCGTTTTTCTCTGTTTTTCCGATGCTACACTTCAGCATTCTGTGAAGAACAGAGTGGAAGGGAAAAGCCCCTCTAATAAGGCAGCTAGAAGTTCCAGGAGCGACACACGTTGTGCTTTCAGAGAGGACGTTACAGAAAGTCGAGAGATGTGGATTCTTTCCTGCGGAGAAAAAACCCCCTGTTTTCAGGCAATGCAGTATTCTGAAATCGCACGTTCTCGGCATAGCAATTTCGCTATTTCGCTCTCGTGGGTGGACGGCGCCTCTCTCTGTTAACCGCTTCGGAGAGTTTGCAGTTGCTGGCCGAGAAATCGCGGTTCTCCCCGAATGCCGCTGTGTGCCTTCAGCAGCGGTCTCGTCTCTCTCGCATGCCGAGAAAGAGCGACTTCAGCCGGATGCTTTTCTCGGACGAGCGGCTTCTTCTGCGCACATCGCAAAGGAGCGGTTCTTGTCTTCTCCTTGTGTCCATGCATTCTGCACTACGCTTCTCTCTCATTCTTATGCCTTTCCGTTTATTCCTAGGGACATTTCGTTTTTCTCTGTTTTTCCGATGCTACACTTCAGCATTCTGTGAAGAACAGAGTGGAAGGGAAAAGCCCCTCTAATAAGGCAGCTAGAAGTTCCAGGAGCGACACACGTTGTGCTTTCAGAGAGGACGTTACAGAAAGTCGAGAGATGTGGATTCTTTCCTGCGGAGAAAAAACCCCCTGTTTTCAGGCAATGCAGTATTCTGAAATCGCACGTTCTCGGCATAGCAATTTCGCTATTTCGCTCTCGTGGGTGGACGGCGCCACTCTCTGTTAACCGCTTCGGAGAGTTTGCAGTTGCTGGCCGAGAAATCGCGGTTCTCCCCGAATGCCGCTGTGTGCCTTCAGCAGCGGTCTCGTCTCTCTCGCATGCCGAGAAAGAGCGACTTCAGCCGGATGCTTTTCTCGGACGAGCGGCTTCTTCTGCGCACATCGCAAAGGAGCGGTTCTTGTCTTCTCCTTGTGTCCATGCATTCTGCACTACGCTTCTCTCTCATTCTTATGCCTTTCCGTTTATTCCTAGGGACATTTCGTTTTTCTCTGTTTTTCCGATGCTACACTTCAGCATTCTGTGAAGAACAGAGTGGAAGGGAAAAGCCCCTCTAATAAGGCAGCTAGAAGTTCCAGGAGCGACACACGTTGTGCTTTCAGAGAGGACGTTACAGAAAGTCGAGAGATGTGGATTCTTTCCTGCGGAGAAAAAACCCCCTGTTTTCAGGAAATGCAGTATTCTGAAATCGCACGTTCTCGGCATAGCAATTTCGCTATTTCGCTCTCGTGGGTGGACGGCGCCTCTCTCTGTTAACCGCTTCGGAGAGTTTGCAGTTGCTGGCCGAGAAATCGCGGTTCTCCCCGAATGCCGCTGTGTGCCTTCAGCAGCGGTCTCGTCTCTCTCGCATGCCGAGAAAGAGCGACTTCAGCCGGATGCTTTTCTCGGACGAGCGGCTTCTTCTGCGCACATCGCAAAGGAGCGGTTCTTGTCTTCTCCTTGTGTCCATGCATTCTGCACTACGCTTCTCTCTCATTCTTATGCCTTTCCGTTTATTCCTAGGGACATTTCGTTTTTCTCTGTTTTTCCGATGCTACACTTCAGCATTCTGTGAAGAACAGAGTGGAAGGGAAAAGCCCCTCTAATAAGGCAGCTAGAAGTTCCAGGAGCGACACACGTTGTGCTTTCAGAGAGGACGTTACAGAAAGTCGAGAGATGTGGATTCTTTCCTGCAGAGAAAAAACCCCCTGTTTTCAGGCAATGCAGTATTCTGAAATCGCACGTTCTCGGCATAGCAATTTCGCTATTTCGCTCTCGTGGGTGGACGGCGCCACTCTCTGTTAACCGCTTCGGAGAGTTTGCAGTTGCTGGCCGAGAAATCGCGGTTCTCCCCGAATGCCGCTGTGTGCCTTCAGCAGCGGTCTCGTCTCTCTCGCATGCCGAGAAAGAGCGACTTCAGCCGGCTGCTTTTCTCGGACGAGCGGCTTCTTCTGCGCACATCGCAAAGGAGCGGTTCTTGTCTTCTCCTTGTGTCCATGCATTCTGCACTACGCTTCTCTCTCATTCTTATGCCTTTCCATTTATTCCTAGGGACATTTCGTTTTTCTCTGTTTTTCCGATGCTACACTTCAGCATTCTGTGAAGAACAGAGTGGAAGGGAAAAGCCCCTCTAATAAGGCAGCTAGAAGTTCCAGGAGCGACACACGTTGTGCTTTCAGAGAGGACGTTACAGAAAGTCGAGAGATGTGGATTCTTTCCTGCGGAGAAAAAACCCCCTGTTTTCAGGCAATGCAGTATTCTGAAATCGCACGTTCTCGGCATAGCAATTTCGCTATTTCGCTCTCGTGGGTGGACGGCGCCACTCTCTGTTAACCGCTTCGGAGAGTTTGCAGTTGCTGGCCGAGAAATCGCGGTTCTCCCCGAATGCCGCTGTGTGCCTTCAGCAGCGGTCTCGTCTCTCTCGCATGCCGAGAAAGAGCGACTTCAGCCGGATGCTTTTCTCGGACGAGCGGCTTCTTCTGCGCACATCGCAAAGGAGCGGTTCTTGTCTTCTCCTTGTGTCCATGCATTCTGCACTACGCTTCTCTCTCATTCTTATGCCTTTCCGTTTATTCCTAGGGACATTTCGTTTTTCTCTGTTTTTCCGATGCTACACTTCAGCATTCTGTGAAGAACAGAGTGGAAGGGAAAAGCCCCTCTAATAAGGCAGCTAGAAGTTCCAGGAGCGACACACGTTGTGCTTTCAGAGAGGACGTTACAGAAAGTCGAGAGATGTGGATTCTTTCCTGCGGAGAAAAAACCCCCTGTTTTCAGGCAATGCAGTATTCTGAAATCGCACGTTCTCGGCATAGCAATTTCGCTATTTCGCTCTCGTGGGTGGACGGCGCCACTCTCTGTTAACCGCTTCGGAGAGTTTGCAGTTGCTGGCCGAGAAATCGCGGTTCTCCCCGAATGCCGCTGTGTGCCTTCAGCAGCGGTCTCGTCTCTCTCGCATGCCGAGAAAGAGCGACTTCAGCCGGCTGCTTTTCTCGGACGAGCGGCTTCTTCTGCGCACATCGCAAAGGAGCGGTTCTTGTCTTCTCCTTGTGTCCATGCATTCTGCACTACGCTTCTCTCTCATTCTTAACCCTTGATTTCTAGGGACATTTCGTTTTTCTCTGTTTTTCCGATGCTACACTTCAGCATTCTGTGACGAACAGAGTGGAAGGGAAAAGCCCCTCTAATAAGGCAGCTAGAAGTTCCAGGAGCGACACACGTTGTGCTTTCAGAGAGGACGTTACAGAAAGTCGAGAGATGTGGATTCTTTCCTGCGGAGAAAAAACCCCCTGTTTTCAGGAAATGCAGTATTCTGAAATCGCACGTTCTCGGCATAGCAATTTCGCTATTTCGCTCTCGTGGGTGGACAGGCAGTATGCAGAATTCAAACCTTGCCTGAAGAAGAAGCCGCTCGTCCGAGAAAAGCATCCGGCTGAAGTCGCTCTTTCTCGGCATGCGAGAGAGACGAGACCGCTGCTGAAGTCACAAAGCGGCATTCGGGGAGAACCGCGATTTCTCTACCAGCAACTGCAAACTCTCCGAAGCGGTTCAACGCGAGAGCCGATTTAGACGTGCGTGACCGAAATAACGGAACTGTGATGCCAAGAACGTGTGAATTCTGTGTGAATCTTGCTAACGAACTTCATGGAGAAATTATGAGGTATTTTTATGAAACCTGGTATTACCTTGAAAGAGTATGTCAGTGATCAAATGCCATATTTCTGGGAGGGAACATCTGATGTGGGGGGGAGAAGGTGATGTATGTGTGAGAAAGCTGGTGTTTCTGAAAGAAAATGCCAGGTATTGGTGAGGAAACAGATGCTAGAGAGGGAAAAGGGAGAGAAGTGGTTTCTCCCCTTTGGGAGAGAAGTGGTATTTCTGGGAGAAAATGCCCCAAATCGGGGAGTAAGTGTCATCCTGAGGCGTGTCATGGAGTAGATTTGGGAGGAAATGGAGGTGTTTCACAGAGTAGCGGCACTTCTGGGAGAAAATGTCCTCAGTGGGAAAGACAATGTCCTCTTGAGGGAAGAAAACAGGTCTTTCTTACAGCAAATGTCATCCAATTGGGAGAAAATCTCCTCTCTTGGGGAGAAAAGTGGTCTTTCTGAGAGAAGGTGTCCTCTTCTTGGCTGCAAGTGTCCCATTTGGCATTGTCATGGAGGCTTTTTGGGGAGAAAGCGTGTGGCAGTTGTAAGAGAAGGGGTATTTCTGGGAGCAAATCTCCACTTTTTGGAAGAGAAGGTGAAATTTCCAAGGGAAAAGTGGCATTTCTGGGAGGAAATGACATAGCTGGGGGAGAAAAGTGGGAACCGGTGGGAAAGAAGATCTTGTACTGGAGAGCAACGGTGGTCTTTTTGGTGTGCCAAGTGGTCTCTTGGGGAGACAACGTGGTAAATAGGGGAGACAATGTCCTCTGGAGGAGTGTCAAGTAGTATTTGGGAGAGCAAACGTCAGGTATTTCTCGGAAACCGGCTGTTTCTGGGAGATAGTAGCAGACTTGGTTGGAAAATGACAGGTGTTTGTGAGAAAGCTGGTATTTTGGGAAAAAAAGGCCGTTTTTTAAAGAATAAGCTGGCATTTCTGGGAGAATATGTCCCATCTTTGGGAGAAAACGGGTGTATGTGGGAGAAAATGTCGTGTATTTGGGAGAAAGCTGGTGTATGTGGGAGAAAAGGCCATTGTGATGGGAGTCAGTGTGATCTTGAGGAGTGGAAAGCAGTATTCTTGAGATGAAACGTGAGGTATTTCTAAGAGTCCTGGTATTTCTGGGAGAAAATGTCTTGTTTTGGAGAGCCAAAGTCCCATTTTGGGGGCAGAAGCTGGTATTTCTGTGACACTGCCATCTTGATGGGGGTAAGTGTGATCTTGAGGAGTGTAAAGCAGCATTTTGGTTAGAAAATGGGAGCTCTTCCTAAGAGCAGTGCTATTTCTGGGAGAAAAGGAGCTCTACTGGGCATAAAAATGGTGTATCTGTGATAAAATGCCACATTTCTGAAAGAAACTGTCCTCTTGCGGAGTGTAATGCTGTATGTTCCGGAGGAAATGGGAAATATTCAGCAGAGTCCTGGTATTTCTGGGAGAAGAGGTCTGATGTGGGGGGGGGAAGGTGATGTATCTGTGAGAAAGCTGGTGTTTCTGGGAGAAAATGCCAGGTATTGGTGAGGAAACAGATGCTAGAGAGGGAAAAGGCCATCCCTTTGGGAGAGAAGTGGTATTTCTGGGAGAAAATGCCCCAAATCGGGGAGTAAGTGTCATCCTGAGGCGTGTCATGGAGTAGATTTGGGAGGAAATGGAGGTGTTTCACAGAGTAGCGGCACTTCTGGGAGAAAATGTCCTCAGTGGGAAAGACAATGTCCTCTTGAGGGAAGAAAACAGGTCTTTCTTACAGCAAATGTCATCCAATTGGGAGAAAATCTCCTCTCTTGGGGAGAAAAGTGGTCTTTCTGAGAGAAGGTGTCCTCTTCTTGGCTGCAAGTGTCCCATTTGGCATTGTCATGGAGGCTTTTTGGGGAGAAAGCGTGTGGCAGTTGTAAGAGAAGGGGTATTTCTGGGAGCAAATCTCCTCTTTTTGGAAGAGAAGGTGAAATTTCCAAGGGAAAAGTGGCATTTCTGGGAGGAAATGACATAGCTGGGGGAGAAAAGTGGGAACCGGTGGGAAAGATCTTGTACTGGAGAGCAACGGTGGTCTTTTTGGTGTGCCAAGTGGTCTCTTGGGGAGACAACGTGGTAAATAGGGGAGACAATGTCCTCTGGAGGAGTGTCAAGTAGTATTTGGGAGAGCAAACGTCAGGTATTTCTCGGAAACCGGCTGTTTCTGGGAGATAGTAGCAGACTTGGTTGGAAAATGACAGGTGTTTGTGAGAAAGCTGGTATTTTGGGGAAAAAAGGCCGTTTTTTAAAGAATAAGCTGGCATTTCTGGGAGAATATGTCCCATCTTTGGGAGAAAACGGGTGTATGTGGGAGAAAATGTCGTGTATTTGGGAGAAAGCTAGTGTATGTGGGAGAAAAGGCCATTGTGATGGGAGTCAGTGTGATCTTGAGGAGTGGAAAGCAGTATTCTTGAGATGAAACGTGAGGTATTTCTAAGAGTCCTGGTATTTCTGAGAGAAAATGTCTTGTTTTGGAGAGCCAAAGTCCCATTTTGGGGGCAGAAGCTGGTATTTCTGTGACACTGCCATCTTGATGGGGGTAAGTGTGATCTTGAGGAGTGTAAAGCAGCATTTTGGTTAGAAAATGGGAGCTCTTCCTAAGAGCAGTGCTATTTCTGGGAGAAAAGGAGCTCTACTGGGCATAAAAATGGTGTATCTGTGATAAAATGCCACATTTCTGAAAGAAACTGTCCTCTTGCGGAGTGTAATGCTGTATGTTCCGGAGGAAATGGGAAATATTCAGCAGAGTCCTGGTATTTCTGGGAGAAGAGGTCTGATGTGGGGGGGGGAAGGTGATGTATCTGTGAGAAAGCTGGTGTTTCTGGGAGAAAATGCCAGGTATTGGTGAGGAAACAGATGCTAGAGAGGGAAAAGGCTGGTATTTTGGGGAAAAAAGGCCGTTTTTTAAAGAATAAGCTGGCATTTCTGGGAGAATATGTCCCATCTTTGAGAGAAAACGGGTGTATGTGGGAGAAAATGTCGTGTATTTGGGAGAAAGCTGGTGTATGTGGGAGAAAAGGCCATTGTGATGGGAGTCAGTGTGATCTTGAGGAGTGGAAAGCAGTATTCTTGAGATGAAACGTGAGGTATTTCTAAGAGTCCTGGTATTTCTGGGAGAAAATGTCTTGTTTTGGAGAGCCAAAGTCCCATTTTGGGGGCAGAAGCTGGTATTTCTGTGACACTGCCATCTTGATGGGGGTAAGTGTGATCTTGAGGAGTGTAAAGCAGCATTTTGGTTAGAAAATGGGAGCTCTTCCTAAGAGCAGTGCTATTTCTGGGAGAAAAGGAGCTCTACTGGGCATAAAAATGGTGTATCTGTGATAAAATGCCACATTTCTGAAAGAAACTGTCCTCTTGCGGAGTGTAATGCTTGTATGTTCCGGAGGAAATGGGAAATATTCAGCAGAGTCCTGGTATTTCTGGGAGAAGAGGTCTGATGTGGGGGGGGGAAGGTGATGTATCTGTGAGAAAGCTGGTGTTTCTGGGAGAAAATGCCAGGTATTGGTGAGGAAACAGATGCTAGAGAGGGAAAAGGCCATCCCTTTGGGAGAGAAGTGGTATTTCTGGGAGAAAATGCCCCAAATCGGGGAGTAAGTGTCATCCTGAGGCGTGTCATGGAGTAGATTTGGGAGGAAATGGAGGTGTTTCACAGAGTAGCGGCACTTCTGGGAGAAAATGTCCTCAGTGGGAAAGACAATGTCCTCTTGAGGGAAGAAAACAGGTCTTTCTTACAGCAAATGTCATCCAATTGGGAGAAAATCTCCTCTCTTGGGGAGAAAAGTGGTCTTTCTGAGAGAAGGTGTCCTCTTCTTGGCTGCAAGTGTCCCATTTGGCATTGTCATGGAGGCTTTTTGGGGAGAAAGCGTGTGGCAGTTGTAAGAGAAGGGGTATTTCTGGGAGCAAATCTCCTCTTTTTGGAAGAGAAGGTGAAATTTCCAAGGGAAAAGTGGCATTTCTGGGAGGAAATGACATAGCTGGGGGAGAAAAGTGGGAACCGGTGGGAAAGAAGATCTTGTACTGGAGAGCAACGGTGGTCTTTTTGGTGTGCCAAGTGGTCTCTTGGGGAGACAACGTGGTAAATAGGGGAGACAATGTCCTCTGGAGGAGTGTCAAGTAGTATTTGGGAGAGCAAACGTCAGGTATTTCTCGGAAACCGGCTGTTTCTGGGAGATAGTAGCAGACTTGGTTGGAAAATGACAGGTGTTTGTGAGAAAGCTGGTATTTTGGGGAAAAAAGGCCGTTTTTTAAAGAATAAGCTGGCATTTCTGGGAGAATATGTCCCATCTTTGGGAGAAAACGGGTGTATGTGGGAGAAAATGTCGTGTATTTGGGAGAAAGCTGGTGTATGTGGGAGAAAAGGCCATTGTGATGGGAGTCAGTGTGATCTTGAGGAGTGGAAAGCAGTATTCTTGAGATGAAACGTGAGGTATTTCTAAGAGTCCTGGTATTTCTGGGAGAAAATGTCTTGTTTTGGAGAGCCAAAGTCCCATTTTGGGGGCAGAAGCTGGTATTTCTGTGACACTGCCATCTTGATGGGGGTAAGTGTGATCTTGAGGAGTGTAAAGCAGCATTTTGGTTAGAAAATGGGAGCTCTTCCTAAGAGCAGTGCTATTTCTGGGAGAAAAGGAGCTCTACTGGGCATAAAAATGGTGTATCTGTGATAAAATGCCACATTTCTGAAAGAAACTGTCCTCTTGCGGAGTGTAATGCTGTATGTTCCGGAGGAAATGGGAAATATTCAGCAGAGTCCTGGTATTTCTGGGAGAAGAGGTCTGATGTGGGGGGGGGAAGGTGATGTATCTGTGAGAAAGCTGGTGTTTCTGGGAGAAAATGCCAGGTATTGGTGAGGAAACAGATGCTAGAGAGGGAAAAGGCTGGTATTTTGGGGAAAAAAGGCCGTTTTTTAAAGAATAAGCTGGCATTTCTGGGAGAATATGTCCCATCTTTGGGAGAAAACGGGTGTATGTGGGAGAAAATGTCGTGTATTTGGGAGAAAGCTGGTGTATGTGGGAGAAAAGGCCATTGTGATGGGAGTCAGTGTGATCTTGAGGAGTGGAAAGCAGTATTCTTGAGATGAAACGTGAGGTATTTCTAAGAGTCCTGGTATTTCTGGGAGAAAATGTCTTGTTTTGGAGAGCCAAAGTCCCATTTTGGGGGCAGAAGCTGGTATTTCTGTGACACTGCCATCTTGATGGGGGTAAGTGTGATCTTGAGGAGTGTAAAGCAGCATTTTGGTTAGAAAATGGGAGCTCTTCCTAAGAGCAGTGCTATTTCTGGGAGAAAAGGAGCTCTACTGGGCATAAAAATGGTGTATCTGTGATAAAATGCCACATTTCTGAAAGAAACTGTCCTCTTGCGGAGTGTAATGCTGTATGTTCCGGAGGAAATGGGAAATATTCAGCAGAGTCCTGGTATTTCTGGGAGAGGAGGTCTGATGTGGGGGGGGAAGGTGATGTATCTGTGAGAAAGCTGGTGTTTCTGGGAGAAAATGCCAGGTATTGGTGAGGAAACAGATGCTAGAGAGGGAAAAGGCCATCCCTTTGGGAGAGAAGTGGTATTTCTGGGAGAAAATGCCCCAAATCGGGGAGTAAGTGTCATCCTGAGGCGTGTCATGGAGTAGATTTGGGAGGAAATGGAGGTGTTTCACAGAGTAGCGGCACTTCTGGGAGAAAATGTCCTCAGTGGGAAAGACAATGTCCTCTTGAGGGAAGAAAACAGGTCTTTCTTACAGCAAATGTCATCCAATTGGGAGAAAATCTCCTCTCTTGGGGAGAAAAGTGGTCTTTCTGAGAGAAGGTGTCCTCTTCTTGGATGCAAGTGTCCCATTTGGCATTGTCATGGAGGCTTTTTGGGGAGAAAGCGTGTGGCAGTTGTAAGAGAAGGGGTATTTCTGGGAGCAAATCTCCGCTTTTTGGAAGAGAAGGTGAAATTTCCAAGGGAAAAGTGGCATTTCTGGGAGGAAATGACATAGCTGGGGGAGAAAAGTGGGAACCGGTGGGAAAGAAGATCTTGTACTGGAGAGCAACGGTGGTCTTTTTGGTGTGCCAAGTGGTCTCTTGGGGAGACAACGTGGTAAATAGGGGAGACAATGTCCTCTGGAGGAGTGTCAAATAGTATTTGGGAGAGCAAACGTCAGGTATTTCTCGGAAACCGGCTGTTTCTGGGAGATAGTAGCAGACTTGGTTGGAAAATGACAGGTGTTTGTGAGAAAGCTGGTATTTTGGGAAAAAAAGGCCGTTTTTTAAAGAATAAGCTGGCATTTCTGGGAGAATATGTCCCATCTTTGGGAGAAAACGGGTGTATGTGGGAGAAAATGTCGTGTATTTGGGAGAAAGCTGGTGTATGTGGGAGAAAAGGCCATTGTGATGGGAGTCAGTGTGATCTTGAGGAGTGGAAAGCAGTATTCTTGAGATGAAACGTGAGGTATTTCTAAGAGTCCTGGTATTTCTGGGAGAAAATGTCTTGTTTTGGAGAGCCAAAGTCCCATTTTGGGGGCAGAAGCTGGTATTTCTGTGACACTGCCATCTTGATGGGGGTAAGTGTGATCTTGAGGAGTGTAAAGCAGCATTTTGGTTAGAAAATGGGAGCTCTTCCTAAGAGCAGTGCTATTTCTGGGAGAAAAGGAGCTCTACTGGGCATAAAAATGGTGTATCTGTGATAAAATGCCACATTTCTGAAAGAAACTGTCCTCTTGCGGAGTGTAATGCTGTATGTTCCGGAGGAAATGGGAAATATTCAGCAGAGTCCTGGTATTTCTGGGAGAAGAGGTCTGATGTGGGGGGGGGGAAGGTGATGTATCTGTGAGAAAGCTGGTGTTTCTGGGAGAAAATGCCAGGTATTGGTGAGGAAACAGATGCTAGAGAGGGAAAAGGCTGGTATTTTGGGGAAAAAAGGCCGTTTTTTAAAGAATAAGCTGGCATTTCTGGGAGAATATGTCCCATCTTTGGGAGAAAACGGGTGTATGTGGGAGAAAATGTCGTGTATTTGGGAGAAAGCTGGTGTATGTGGGAGAAAAGGCCATTGTGATGGGAGTCAGTGTGATCTTGAGGAGTGGAAAGCAGTATTCTTGAGATGAAACGTGAGGTATTTCTAAGAGTCCTGGTATTTCTGGGAGAAAATGTCTTGTTTTGGAGAGCCAAAGTCCCATTTTGGGGGCAGAAGCTGGTATTTCTGTGACACTGCCATCTTGATGGGGGTAAGTGTGATCTTGAGGAGTGTAAAGCAGCATTTTGGTTAGAAAATGGGAGCTCTTCCTAAGAGCAGTGCTATTTCTGGGAGAAAAGGAGCTCTACTGGGCATAAAAATGGTGTATCTGTGATAAAATGCCACATTTCTGAAAGAAACTGTCCTCTTGCGGAGTGTAATGCTGTATGTTCCGGAGGAAATGGGAAATATTCAGCAGAGTCCTGGTATTTCTGGGAGAAGAGGTCTGATGTGGGGGGGGGAAGGTGATGTATCTGTGAGAAAGCTGGTGTTTCTGGGAGAAAATGCCAGGTATTGGTGAGGAAACAGATGCTAGAGAGGGAAAAGGCTGGTATTTTGGGGAAAAAAGGCCGTTTTTTAAAGAATAAGCTGGCATTTCTGGGAGAATATGTCCCATCTTTGGGAGAAAACGGGTGTATGTGGGAGAAAATGTCGTGTATTTGGGAGAAAGCTGGTGTATGTGGGAGAAAAGGCCATTGTGATGGGAGTCAGTGTGATCTTGAGGAGTGGAAAGCAGTATTCTTGAGATGAAACGTGAGGTATTTCTAAGAGTCCTGGTATTTCTGGGAGAAAATGTCTTGTTTTGGAGAGCCAAAGTCCCATTTTGGGGGCAGAAGCTGGTATTTCTGTGACACTGCCATCTTGATGGGGGTAAGTGTGATCTTGAGGAGTGTAAAGCAGCATTTTGGTTAGAAAATGGGAGCTCTTCCTAAGAGCAGTGCTATTTCTGGGAGAAAAGGAGCTCTACTGGGCATAAAAATGGTGTATCTGTGATAAAATGCCACATTTCTGAAAGAAACTGTCCTCTTGCGGAGTGTAATGCTGTATGTTCCGGAGGAAATGGGAAATATTCAGCAGAGTCCTGGTATTTCTGGGAGAAGAGGTCTGATGTGGGGGGGGGAAGGTGATGTATCTGTGAGAAAGCTGGTGTTTCTGGGAGAAAATGCCAGGTATTGGTGAGGAAACAGATGCTAGAGAGGGAAAAGGCTGGTATTTTGGGGAAAAAAGGCCGTTTTTTAAAGAATAAGCTGGCATTTCTGGGAGAATATGTCCCATCTTTGGGAGAAAACGGGTGTATGTGGGAGAAAATGTCGTGTATTTGGGAGAAAGCTGGTGTATGTGGGAGAAAAGGCCATTGTGATGGGAGTCAGTGTGATCTTGAGGAGTGGAAAGCAGTATTCTTGAGATGAAACGTGAGGTATTTCTAAGAGTCCTGGTATTTCTGAGAGAAAATGTCTTGTTTTGGAGAGCCAAAGTCCCATTTTGGGGGCAGAAGCTGGTATTTCTGTGACACTGCCATCTTGATGGGGGTAAGTGTGATCTTGAGGAGTGTAAAGCAGCATTTTGGTTAGAAAATGGGAGCTCTTCCTAAGAGCAGTGCTATTTCTGGGAGAAAAGGAGCTCTACTGGGCATAAAAATGGTGTATCTGTGATAAAATGCCACATTTCTGAAAGAAACTGTCCTCTTGCGGAGTGTAATGCTGTATGTTCCGGAGGAAATGGGAAATATTCAGCAGAGTCCTGGTATTTCTGGGAGAAGAGGTCTGATGTGGGGGGGGGAAGGTGATGTATCTGTGAGAAAGCTGGTGTTTCTGGGAGAAAATGCCAGGTATTGGTGAGGAAACAGATGCTAGAGAGGGAAAAGGCTGGTATTTTGGGGAAAAAAGGCCGTTTTTTAAAGAATAAGCTGGCATTTCTGGGAGAATATGTCCCATCTTTGGGAGAAAACGGGTGTATGTGGGAGAAAATGTCGTGTATTTGGGAGAAAGCTGGTGTATGTGGGAGAAAAGGCCATTGTGATGGGAGTCAGTGTGATCTTGAGGAGTGGAAAGCAGTATTCTTGAGATGAAACGTGAGGTATTTCTAAGAGTCCTGGTATTTCTGGGAGAAAATGTCTTGTTTTGGAGAGCCAAAGTCCCATTTTGGGGGCAGAAGCTGGTATTTCTGTGACACTGCCATCTTGATGGGGGTAAGTGTGATCTTGAGGAGTGTAAAGCAGCATTTTGGTTAGAAAATGGGAGCTCTTCCTAAGAGCAGTGCTATTTCTGGGAGAAAAGGAGCTCTACTGGGCATAAAAATGGTGTATCTGTGATAAAATGCCACATTTCTGAAAGAAACTGTCCTCTTGCGGAGTGTAATGCTGTATGTTCCGGAGGAAATGGGAAATATTCAGCAGAGTCCTGGTATTTCTGGGAGAAGAGGTCTGATGTGGGGGGGGGAAGGTGATGTATCTGTGAGAAAGCTGGTGTTTCTGGGAGAAAATGCCAGGTATTGGTGAGGAAACAGATGCTAGAGAGGGAAAAGGCTGGTATTTTGGGGAAAAAAGGCCGTTTGTTAAAGAATAAGCTGGCATTTCTGGGAGAATATGTCCCATCTTTGGGAGAAAACGGGTGTATGTGGGAGAAAATGTCGTGTATTTGGGAGAAAGCTGGTGTATGTGGGAGAAAAGGCCATTGTGATGGGAGTCAGTGTGATCTTGAGGAGTGGAAAGCAGTATTCTTGAGATGAAACGTGAGGTATTTCTAAGAGTCCTGGTATTTCTGGGAGAAAATGTCTTGTTTTGGAGAGCCAAAGTCCCATTTTGGGGGCAGAAGCTGGTATTTCTCTGACACTGCCATCTTGATGGGGGTAAGTGTGATCTTGAGGAGTGTAAAGCAGCATTTTGGTTAGAAAATGGGAGCTCTTCCTAAGAGCAGTGCTATTTCTGGGAGAAAAGGAGCTCTACTGGGCATAAAAATGGTGTATCTGTGATAAAATGCCACATTTCTGAAAGAAACTGTCCTCTTGCGGAGTGTAATGCTGTATGTTCCGGAGGAAATGGGAAATATTCAGCAGAGTCCTGGTATTTCTGGGAGAAGAGGTCTGATGTGGGGGGGGGAAGGTGATGTATCTGTGAGAAAGCTGGTGTTTCTGGGAGAAAATGCCAGGTATTGGTGAGGAAACAGATGCTAGAGAGGGAAAAGGCTGGTATTTTGGGGAAAAAAGGCCGTTTTTTAAAGAATAAGCTGGCATTTCTGGGAGAATATGTCCCATCTTTGGGAGAAAACGGGTGTATGTGGGAGAAAATGTCGTGTATTTGGGAGAAAGCTGGTGTATGTGGGAGAAAAGGCCATTGTGATGGGAGTCAGTGTGATCTTGAGGAGTGGAAAGCAGTATTCTTGAGATGAAACGTGAGGTATTTCTAAGAGTCCTGGTATTTCTGGGAGAAAATGTCTTGTTTTGGAGAGCCAAAGTCCCATTTTGGGGGCAGAAGCTGGTATTTCTCTGACACTGCCATCTTGATGGGGGTAAGTGTGATCTTGAGGAGTGTAAAGCAGCATTTTGGTTAGAAAATGGGAGCTCTTCCTAAGAGCAGTGCTATTTCTGGGAGAAAAGGAGCTCTACTGGGCATAAAAATGGTGTATCTGTGATAAAATGCCACATTTCTGAAAGAAACTGTCCTCTTGCGGAGTGTAATGCTGTATGTTCCGGAGGAAATGGGAAATATTCAGCAGAGTCCTGGTATTTCTGGGAGAAGAGGTCTGATGTGGGGGGGGGAAGGTGATGTATCTGTGAGAAAGCTGGTGTTTCTGGGAGAAAATGCCAGGTATTGGTGAGGAAACAGATGCTAGAGAGGGAAAAGGCTGGTATTTTGGGGAAAAAAGGCCGTTTTTTAAAGAATAAGCTGGCATTTCTGGGAGAATATGTCCCATCTTTGGGAGAAAACGGGTGTATGTGGGAGAAAATGTCGTGTATTTGGGAGAAAGCTGGTGTATGTGGGAGAAAAGGCCATTGTGATGGGAGTCAGTGTGATCTTGAGGAGTGGAAAGCAGTATTCTTGAGATGAAACGTGAGGTATTTCTAAGAGTCCTGGTATTTCTGGGAGAAAATGTCTTGTTTTGGAGAGCCAAAGTCCCATTTTGGGGGCAGAAGCTGGTATTTCTGTGTGACACTGCCATCTTGATGGGGGTAAGTGTGATCTTGAGGAGTGTAAAGCAGCATTTTGGTTAGAAAATGGGAGCTCTTCCTAAGAGCAGTGCTATTTCTGGGAGAAAAGGAGCTCTACTGGGCATAAAAATGGTGTATCTGTGATAAAATGCCACATTTCTGAAAGAAACTGTCCTCTTGCGGAGTGTAATGCTGTATGTTCCGGAGGAAATGGGAAATATTCAGCAGAGTCCTGGTATTTCTGGGAGAAGAGGTCTGATGTGGGGGGGGGAAGGTGATGTATCTGTGAGAAAGCTGGTGTTTCTGGGAGAAAATGCCAGGTATTGGTGAGGAAACAGATGCTAGAGAGGGAAAAGGCTGGTATTTTGGGGAAAAAAGGCCGTTTTTTAAAGAATAAGCTGGCATTTCTGGGAGAATATGTCCCATCTTTGGGAGAAAACGGGTGTATGTGGGAGAAAATGTCGTGTATTTGGGAGAAAGCTGGTGTATGTGGGAGAAAAGGCCATTGTGATGGGAGTCAGTGTGATCTTGAGGAGTGGAAAGCAGTATTCTTGAGATGAAACGTGAGGTATTTCTAAGAGTCCTGGTATTTCTGGGAGAAAATGTCTTGTTTTGGAGAGCCAAAGTCCCATTTTGGGGGCAGAAGCTGGTATTTCTGTGACACTGCCATCTTGATGGGGGTAAGTGTGATCTTGAGGAGTGTAAAGCAGCATTTTGGTTAGAAAATGGGAGCTCTTCCTAAGAGCAGTGCTATTTCTGGGAGAAAAGGAGCTCTACTGGGCATAAAAATGGTGTATCTGTGATAAAATGCCACATTTCTGAAAGAAACTGTCCTCTTGCGGAGTGTAATGCTGTATGTTCCGGAGGAAATGGGAAATATTCAGCAGAGTCCTGGTATTTCTGGGAGAAGAGGTCTGATGTGGGGGGGGGAAGGTGATGTATCTGTGAGAAAGCTGGTGTTTCTGGGAGAAAATGCCAGGTATTGGTGAGGAAACAGATGCTAGAGAGGGAAAAGGCTGGTATTTTGGGGAAAAAAGGCCGTTTTTTAAAGAATAAGCTGGCATTTCTGGGAGAATATGTCCCATCTTTGGGAGAAAACGGGTGTATGTGGGAGAAAATGTCGTGTATTTGGGAGAAAGCTGGTGTATGTGGGAGAAAAGGCCATTGTGATGGGAGTCAGTGTGATCTTGAGGAGTGGAAAGCAGTATTCTTGAGATGAAACGTGAGGTATTTCTAAGAGTCCTGGTATTTCTGGGAGAAAATGTCTTGTTTTGGAGAGCCAAAGTCCCATTTTGGGGGCAGAAGCTGGTATTTCTGTGACACTGCCATCTTGATGGGGGTAAGTGTGATCTTGAGGAGTGTAAAGCAGCATTTTGGTTAGAAAATGGGAGCTCTTCCTAAGAGCAGTGCTATTTCTGGGAGAAAAGGAGCTCTACTGGGCATAAAAATGGTGTATCTGTGATAAAATGCCACATTTCTGAAAGAAACTGTCCTCTTGCGGAGTGTAATGCTGTATGTTCCGGAGGAAATGGGAAATATTCAGCAGAGTCCTGGTATTTCTGGGAGAAGAGGTCTGATGTGGGGGGGGGAAGGTGATGTATCTGTGAGAAAGCTGGTGTTTCTGGGAGAAAATGCCAGGTATTGGTGAGGAAACAGATGCTAGAGAGGGAAAAGGCTGGTATTTTGGGGAAAAAAGGCCGTTTTTTAAAGAATAAGCTGGCATTTCTGGGAGAATATGTCCCATCTTTGGGAGAAAACGGGTGTATGTGGGAGAAAATGTCGTGTATTTGGGAGAAAGCTGGTGTATGTGGGAGAAAAGGCCATTGTGATGGGAGTCAGTGTGATCTTGAGGAGTGGAAAGCAGTATTCTTGAGATGAAACGTGAGGTATTTCTAAGAGTCCTGGTATTTCTGGGAGAAAATGTCTTGTTTTGGAGAGCCAAAGTCCCATTTTGGGGGCAGAAGCTGGTATTTCTGTGACACTGCCATCTTGATGGGGGTAAGTGTGATCTTGAGGAGTGTAAAGCAGCATTTTGGTTAGAAAATGGGAGCTCTTCCTAAGAGCAGTGCTATTTCTGGGAGAAAAGGAGCTCTACTGGGCATAAAAATGGTGTATCTGTGATAAAATGCCACATTTCTGAAAGAAACTGTCCTCTTGCGGAGTGTAATGCTGTATGTTCCGGAGGAAATGGGAAATATTCAGCAGAGTCCTGGTATTTCTGGGAGAAGAGGTCTGATGTGGGGGGGGGAAGGTGATGTATCTGTGAGAAAGCTGGTGTTTCTGGGAGAAAATGCCAGGTATTGGTGAGGAAACAGATGCTAGAGAGGGAAAAGGCTGGTATTTTGGGGAAAAAAGGCCGTTTTTTAAAGAATAAGCTGGCATTTCTGGGAGAATATGTCCCATCTTTGGGAGAAAACGGGTGTATGTGGGAGAAAATGTCGTGTATTTGGGAGAAAGCTGGTGTATGTGGGAGAAAAGGCCATTGTGATGGGAGTCAGTGTGATCTTGAGGAGTGGAAAGCAGTATTCTTGAGATGAAACGTGAGGTATTTCTAAGAGTCCTGGTATTTCTGGGAGAAAATGTCTTGTTTTGGAGAGCCAAAGTCCCATTTTGGGGGCAGAAGCTGGTATTTCTGTGACACTGCCATCTTGATGGGGGTAAGTGTGATCTTGAGGAGTGTAAAGCAGCATTTTGGTTAGAAAATGGGAGCTCTTCCTAAGAGCAGTGCTATTTCTGGGAGAAAAGGAGCTCTACTGGGCATAAAAATGGTGTATCTGTGATAAAATGCCACATTTCTGAAAGAAACTGTCCTCTTGCGGAGTGTAATGCTGTATGTTCCGGAGGAAATGGGAAATATTCAGCAGAGTCCTGGTATTTCTGGGAGAAGAGGTCTGATGTGGGGGGGGGAAGGTGATGTATCTGTGAGAAAGCTGGTGTTTCTGGGAGAAAATGCCAGGTATTGGTGAGGAAACAGATGCTAGAGAGGGAAAAGGCTGGTATTTTGGGGAAAAAAGGCCGTTTTTTAAAGAATAAGCTGGCATTTCTGGGAGAATATGTCCCATCTTTGGGAGAAAACGGGTGTATGTGGGAGAAAATGTCGTGTATTTGGGAGAAAGCTGGTGTATGTGGGAGAAAAGGCCATTGTGATGGGAGTCAGTGTGATCTTGAGGAGTGGAAAGCAGTATTCTTGAGATGAAACGTGAGGTATTTCTAAGAGTCCTGGTATTTCTGGGAGAAAATGTCTTGTTTTGGAGAGCCAAAGTCCCATTTTGGGGGCAGAAGCTGGTATTTCTCTGACACTGCCATCTTGATGGGGGTAAGTGTGATCTTGAGGAGTGTAAAGCAGCATTTTGGTTAGAAAATGGGAGCTCTTCCTAAGAGCAGTGCTATTTCTGGGAGAAAAGGAGCTCTACTGGGCATAAAAATGGTGTATCTGTGATAAAATGCCACATTTCTGAAAGAAACTGTCCTCTTGCGGAGTGTAATGCTGTATGTTCCAGAGGAAATGGGAAATATTCAGCAGAGTCCTGGTATTTCTGGGAGAAGAGGTCTGATGTGGGGGGGGGAAGGTGATGTATCTGTGAGAAAGCTGGTGTTTCTGGGAGAAAATGCCAGGTATTGGTGAGGAAACAGATGCTAGAGAGGGAAAAGGCTGGTATTTTGGGGAAAAAAGGCCGTTTTTTAAAGAATAAGCTGGCATTTCTGGGAGAATATGTCCCATCTTTGGGAGAAAACGGGTGTATGTGGGAGAAAATGTCGTGTATTTGGGAGAAAGCTGGTGTATGTGGGAGAAAAGGCCATTGTGATGGGAGTCAGTGTGATCTTGAGGAGTGGAAAGCAGTATTCTTGAGATGAAACGTGAGGTATTTCTAAGAGTCCTGGTATTTCTGGGAGAAAATGTCTTGTTTTGGAGAGCCAAAGTCCCATTTTGGGGGCAGAAGCTGGTATTTCTGTGACACTGCCATCTTGATGGGGGTAAGTGTGATCTTGAGGAGTGTAAAGCAGCATTTTGGTTAGAAAATGGGAGCTCTTCCTAAGAGCAGTGCTATTTCTGGGAGAAAAGGAGCTCTACTGGGCATAAAAATGGTGTATCTGTGATAAAATGCCACATTTCTGAAAGAAACTGTCCTCTTGCGGAGTGTAATGCTGTATGTTCCGGAGGAAATGGGAAATATTCAGCAGAGTCCTGGTATTTCTGGGAGAAGAGGTCTGATGTGGGGGGGGGAAGGTGATGTATCTGTGAGAAAGCTGGTGTTTCTGGGAGAAAATGCCAGGTATTGGTGAGGAAACAGATGCTAGAGAGGGAAAAGGCTGGTATTTTGGGGAAAAAAGGCCGTTTTTTAAAGAATAAGCTGGCATTTCTGGGAGAATATGTCCCATCTTTGGGAGAAAACGGGTGTATGTGGGAGAAAATGTCGTGTATTTGGGAGAAAGCTGGTGTATGTGGGAGAAAAGGCCATTGTGATGGGAGTCAGTGTGATCTTGAGGAGTGGAAAGCAGTATTCTTGAGATGAAACGTGAGGTATTTCTAAGAGTCCTGGTATTTCTGGGAGAAAATGTCTTGTTTTGGAGAGCCAAAGTCCCATTTTGGGGGCAGAAGCTGGTATTTCTGTGACACTGCCATCTTGATGGGGGTAAGTGTGATCTTGAGGAGTGTAAAGCAGCATTTTGGTTAGAAAATGGGAGCTCTTCCTAAGAGCAGTGCTAT
Source organism: Phasianus colchicus (assembly GCF_987193195.1). NCBI lineage: Eukaryota > Metazoa > Chordata > Aves > Galliformes > Phasianidae > Phasianus > Phasianus colchicus. Next base: position 312,196 of record NW_028325239.1, on the reverse strand, counting down.
TTCTGGGAGAAAAGGAGCTCTACTGGGCATAAAAATGGTGTATCTGTGATAAAATGCCACATTTCTGAAAGAAACTGTCCTCTTGCGGAGTGTAATGCTGTATGTTCCGGAGGAAATGGGAAATATTCAGCAGAGTCCTGGTATTTCTGGGAGAAGAGGTCTGATGTGGGGGGGGGAAGGTGATGTATCTGTGAGAAAGCTGGTGTTTCTGGGAGAAAATGCCAGGTATTGGTGAGGAAACAGATGCTAGAGAGGGAAAAGGCTGGTATTTTGGGGAAAAAAGGCCGTTTGTTAAAGAATAAGCTGGCATTTCTGGGAGAATATGTCCCATCTTTGGGAGAAAACGGGTGTATGTGGGAGAAAATGTCGTGTATTTGGGAGAAAGCTGGTGTATGTGGGAGAAAAGGCCATTGTGATGGGAGTCAGTGTGATCTTGAGGAGTGGAAAGCAGTATTCTTGAGATGAAACGTGAGGTATTTCTAAGAGTCCTGGTATTTCTGGGAGAAAATGTCTTGTTTTGGAGAGCCAAAGTCCCATTTTGGGGGCAGAAGCTGGTATTTCTGTGACACTGCCATCTTGATGGGGGTAAGTGTGATCTTGAGGAGTGTAAAGCAGCATTTTGGTTAGAAAATGGGAGCTCTTCCTAAGAGCAGTGCTATTTCTGGGAGAAAAGGAGCTCTACTGGGCATAAAAATGGTGTACCTGTGATAAAATGCCACATTTCTGAAAGAAACTGTCCTCTTGCGGAGTGTAATGCTGTATGTTCCGGAGGAAATGGGAAATATTCAGCAGAGTCCTGGTATTTCTGGGAGAAGAGGTCTGATGTGGGGGGGAAGGTGATGTATCTGTGAGAAAGCTGGTGTTTCTGGGAGAAAATGCCAGGTATTGGTGAGGAAACAGATGCTAGAGAGGGAAAAGGCTGGTATTTTGGGGAAAAAAGGCCGTTTTTTAAAGAATAAGCTGGCATTTCTGGGAGAATATGTCCCATCTTTGGGAGAAAACGGGTGTATGTGGGAGAAAATGTCGTGTATTTGGGAGAAAGCTGGTGTATGTGGGAGAAAAGGCCATTGTGATGGGAGTCAGTGTGATCTTGAGGAGTGGAAAGCAGTATTCTTGAGATGAAACGTGAGGTATTTCTAAGAGTCCTGGTATTTCTGGGAGAAAATGTCTTGTTTTGGAGAGCCAAAGTCCCATTTTGGGGGCAGAAGCTGGTATTTCTGTGACACTGCCATCTTGATGGGGGTAAGTGTGATCTTGAGGAGTGTAAAGCAGCATTTTGGTTAGAAAATGGGAGCTCTTCCTAAGAGCAGTGCTATTTCTGGGAGAAAAGGAGCTCTACTGGGCATAAAAATGGTGTATCTGTGATAAAATGCCACATTTCTGAAAGAAACTGTCCTCTTGCGGAGTGTAATGCTGTATGTTCCGGAGGAAATGGGAAATATTCAGCAGAGTCCTGGTATTTCTGGGAGAAGAGGTCTGATGTGGGGGGGGAAGGTGATGTATCTGTGAGAAAGCTGGTGTTTCTGGGAGAAAATGCCAGGTATTGGTGAGGAAACAGATGCTAGAGAGGGAAAAGGCTGGTATTTTGGGGAAAAAAGGCCGTTTGTTAAAGAATAAGCTGGCATTTCTGGGAGAATATGTCCCATCTTTGGGAGAAAACGGGTGTATGTGGGAGAAAATGTCGTGTATTTGGGAGAAAGCTGGTGTATGTGGGAGAAAAGGCCATTGTGATGGGAGTCAGTGTGATCTTGAGGAGTGGAAAGCAGTATTCTTGAGATGAAACGTGAGGTATTTCTAAGAGTCCTGGTATTTCTGGGAGAAAATGTCTTGTTTTGGAGAGCCAAAGTCCCATTTTGGGGGCAGAAGCTGGTATTTCTGTGACACTGCCATCTTGATGGGGGTAAGTGTGATCTTGAGGAGTGTAAAGCAGCATTTTGGTTAGAAAATGGGAGCTCTTCCTAAGAGCAGTGCTATTTCTGGGAGAAAAGGAGCTCTACTGGGCATAAAAATGGTGTATCTGTGATAAAATGCCACATTTCTGAAAGAAACTGTCCTCTTGCGGAGTGTAATGCTGTATGTTCCGGAGGAAATGGGAAATATTCAGCAGAGTCCTGGTATTTCTGGGAGAAGAGGTCTGATGTGGGGGGGGAAGGTGATGTATCTGTGAGAAAGCTGGTGTTTCTGGGAGAAAATGCCAGGTATTGGTGAGGAAACAGATGCTAGAGAGGGAAAAGGCTGGTATTTTGGGGAAAAAAGGCCGTTTTTTAAAGAATAAGCTGGCATTTCTGGGAGAATATGTCCCATCTTTGGGAGAAAACGGGTGTATGTGGGAGAAAATGTCGTGTATTTGGGAGAAAGCTGGTGTATGTGGGAGAAAAGGCCATTGTGATGGGAGTCAGTGTGATCTTGAGGAGTGGAAAGCAGTATTCTTGAGATGAAACGTGAGGTATTTCTAAGAGTCCTGGTATTTCTGGGAGAAAATGTCTTGTTTTGGAGAGCCAAAGTCCCATTTTGGGGGCAGAAGCTGGTATTTCTCTGACACTGCCATCTTGATGGGGGTAAGTGTGATCTTGAGGAGTGTAAAGCAGCATTTTGGTTAGAAAATGGGAGCTCTTCCTAAGAGCAGTGCTATTTCTGGGAGAAAAGGAGCTCTACTGGGCATAAAAATGGTGTATCTGTGATAAAATGCCACATTTCTGAAAGAAACTGTCCTCTTGCGGAGTGTAATGCTGTATGTTCCGGAGGAAATGGGAAATATTCAGCAGAGTCCTGGTATTTCTGGGAGAAGAGGTCTGATGTGGGGGGGGGAAGGTGATGTATCTGTGAGAAAGCTGGTGTTTCTGGGAGAAAATGCCAGGTATTGGTGAGGAAACAGATGCTAGAGAGGGAAAAGGCTGGTATTTTGGGGAAAAAAGGCCGTTTGTTAAAGAATAAGCTGGCATTTCTGGGAGAATATGTCCCATCTTTGGGAGAAAACGGGTGTATGTGGGAGAAAATGTCGTGTATTTGGGAGAAAGCTGGTGTATGTGGGAGAAAAGGCCATTGTGATGGGAGTCAGTGTGATCTTGAGGAGTGGAAAGCAGTATTCTTGAGATGAAACGTGAGGTATTTCTAAGAGTCCTGGTATTTCTGGGAGAAAATGTCTTGTTTTGGAGAGCCAAAGTCCCATTTTGGGGGCAGAAGCTGGTATTTCTGTGACACTGCCATCTTGATGGGGGTAAGTGTGATCTTGAGGAGTGTAAAGCAGCATTTTGGTTAGAAAATGGGAGCTCTTCCTAAGAGCAGTGCTATTTCTGGGAGAAAAGGAGCTCTACTGGGCATAAAAATGGTGTATCTGTGATAAAATGCCACATTTCTGAAAGAAACTGTCCTCTTGCGGAGTGTAATGCTGTATGTTCCGGAGGAAATGGGAAATATTCAGCAGAGTCCTGGTATTTCTGGGAGAAGAGGTCTGATGTGGAGGGGGGAAGGTGATGTATCTGTGAGAAAGCTGGTGTTTCTGGGAGAAAATGCCAGGTATTGGTGAGGAAACAGATGCTAGAGAGGGAAAAGGCCATCCCTTTGGGAGAGAAGTGGTATTTCTGGGAGAAAATGCCCCAAATCGGGGAGTAAGTGTCATCCTGAGGCGTGTCATGGAGTAGATTTGGGAGGAAATGGAGGTGTTTCACAAAGTAGCGGCACTTCTGGGAGAAAATGTCCTCAGTGGGAAAGACAATGTCCTCTTGAGGGAAGAAAACAGGTCTTTCTTACAGCAAATGTCATCCAATTGGGAGAAAATCTCCTCTCTTGGGGAGAAAAGTGGTCTTTCTGAGAGAAGGTGTCCTCTTCTTGGCTGCAAGTGTCCCATTTGGCATTGTCATGGAGGCTTTTTGGGGAGAAAGCGTGTGGCAGTTGTAAGAGAAGGGGTATTTCTGGGAGCAAATCTCCTCTTTTTGGAAGAGAAGGTGAAATTTCCAAGGGAAAAGTGGCATTTCTGGGAGGAAATGACATAGCTGGGGGAGAAAAGTGGGAACCGGTGGGAAAGAAGATCTTGTACTGGAGAGCAACGGTGGTCTTTTTGGTGTGCCAAGTGGTCTCTTGGGGAGACAACGTGGTAAATAGGGGAGACAATGTCCTCTGGAGGAGTGTCAAGTAGTATTTGGGAGAGCAAACGTCAGGTACTTCTAGGAAACCGGCTGTTTCTGGGAGATAGTAGCAGACTTGGTTGGAAAATGACAGGTGTTTGTGAGAAAGCTGGTATTTTGGGAAAAAAAGGCCGTTTTTTAAAGAATAAGCTGGCATTTCTGGGAGAATATGTCCCATCTTTGGGAGAAAACGGGTGTATGTGGGAGAAAATGTCGTGTATTTGGGAGAAAGCTGGTGTATGTGGGAGAAAAGGCCATTGTGATGGGAGTCAGTGTGATCTTGAGGAGTGGAAAGCAGTATTCTTGAGATGAAACGTGAGGTATTTCTAAGAGTCCTGGTATTTCTGGGAGAAAATGTCTTGTTTTGTTTTATTGTTTTTAATATTTATATATTTTTTATGTTGCAATTTCAAGGAAACACTTCGATAGAAATTGCTTTTAATTCTTTTGGCATACATAGAAGATGTGAAAATGCACATCATATTTTCACATGAATGTAGTAACACAAAAAAAGTTCAAAGCAGTAACTGATACACTCAATTATAAAAGCTGCCCTTCCTGTGCAAGAAATGTAACTCAGCCTTTGGGCTAGATGCCATTCTGTGTCATTGATGTAAACCTGGCGGACGGTACAAATACTCTGAATTTAAAATGGCATGACTAAAATTGGAGTCTTTCCTCTAGCTTTTAAGTTTTAAGAAACATAAAATATGTACGTATGCTTGGCAACTTTTCCTTTCATTATATACAAAAGTGACTCTCTCTAAAATAACTGTCAAACTAAGAGGGACTGTCAGAAACCTATCACAGGAGGTAATCTATTTGCTCAGGTTGCTGAAGAGCAATGAAAAAGTAGATATTGAGTTTCAGTTTTCAGCACATACATTAAAGTCCCATGCCTGTAATTAGGTCTCCTACCTTCCAAATAGAATTTTAAAAAAGTTTGATACATGATTATTTTAAATTATTTTTCTATAATTGGTTAGTGGTACTGTGGAACACATATTTAAGGATTAATGATGAGAAAGATTAGAAATCCAAAAAGTGTAAAATTCCATGCAAACTCAATTAAGTTTCAAGGACATTTCCATCAGAAAGAATGGAAATGAAGAAAGAACGGAGCCCCCAGGCTGGTTGTTGAGTGAGAATTACTGCTTACCCAGCATCCGTTTGCTTCATCAAATGTCCCCCATCTGCTCACAGAAACCTCTCTAAGATGCTTTTCTGAAGAATATTTGGCAGCATGTTTCCCAGGGCTGATGCCTAGAGGAGAGGGTTACATGGAGACTTGCTGTCTATCTTGATGGCAAACCCCTCCTAAGTAGGAATCCAGAGCTGGTGACTCACTTTGTAGTCTTGTATAGGTCTGGGGCAAGACAACATTATGGCAGTGGGGAGATATTCATGGTCAGGCTGGACAGGCCTCTGAGGTCTCTGACCTCTGTGGGTGTCCCTGTTCATTACTGGGGAACTGGACTCAATGGTCTGTAAGAGTCCCTTCCAACTCAAAAAAAAATTCTATGATTCTATGAATATTCCTGGTTTTATTACAAGTACAAATACTGATAAAGCCTACATTCAAATTGTTTATTCCTTGCTTTTGGAGAAGCTAAAACACTAGCACTAAGAGTTTTAATCAACGTAGATAATAGCTTGTCAGTTGTTATGCACAGTGGTACGTGCACCCAGTTTGAAATTTCAGTGCCATTAATGTTTTTAATTTTTTAAGTGATATGACACAGTACATGCAATCAACAATAATGAACATACCATGGTTCAGGACCCCTGATCTCTCAGCTAGTAATTTAAGATATTTTCATGTGTAGAGACAAGACAAGTATTATGTCCTAAATGGAGTCTAGGTCCCCAGCACTATTTCTCTCTCTATTTGATCCCTAAAAACAACTGTTTTCTTGCCAAAGATTTTGCATCGTTAAATCTCCTTTCTGAAACAATGAATATTGTGTAGTTGCAGGCCACTTTTTCAAACCTGTGGACATTCCCTTTGCTTCTACTTCTTTAAGCAACCTGCAGTTGCAATACACTTTTGCAGTACAGTCTTGAACCTCTTTATTCCTTGTTTTTCAGTCACCATGGGCTGTGTCTGTGCTGTCTTTGTAACCAGGACCAGGGAATGACCTCTTTTCTCCCAGTCAGTTTTCTCAACACATCTACTGGTGTGGATGAAGCAAGCAAAGGCAACAAGAAAAGCAAATACAATTATACTAGCAAGCAGGAGTATCATTTATTATAGATGATAATCACATGTTGGTTTGTCACTAGGTGTGTTTAATCAACAACTTTCTTTTTGAAATAAGAGTGAAGATAAAAGAAAAGTTCAAATAGGATTCCTACATGTCTCGTTTTCATTAAAGATTAGATCTGCTACAACACGATGAACTGAGGATAATATAATGTAACATCCAAACACTTTTTTTCAAGTAATGTTAACACTGAATGAAAGGTATACAGGCTTCAATGAAATTAGGCAGTTGAGGCCTAGTTGAATGCTATTTGTTGTTGAATGGTATTTGTGACAGTGTTAAAAGAAATGGCTGATGTTATTGTAAAGTTACTGTCTGTCATCTATGAAAAACGGTGTTCTGCACAGGTCTGTGAGTGTTAGAAATGGGCTTTCTTGAAGAGCTGTCTTTATGGAAAAGGAGGCATTGCTTGCAAACTGGTAAATTGGGGAAAAAAAAAAAAAAAAAAAAAAGTAACATTTCTGATTTCCAATTTAGTTATTAGAAAATCCCCATCATCTCTCTTTATATTATATGAATACTCCATGGTGTCCTTGGGATGACAAGATGCCTGTACTGCTATTTAGATATGCACAAATACAACAAATCCATGGGCAGATCTTTCCCCTACTGCATTTTTTTAATGTATTTCTTTATTGCTAAACTAAAAGGAAAATAATAGTAGAAAAAATTCAATCACCTTAATCAGCACATGCAAGTCTTAAAAATCTTTTTCTTGCTCTGTAATACTGAAAAGACCTGATGGGAAATGTTACCTTCCAAATTTTGCTCTGTGTATATGCATTTCCTATTTAAACCCTCACTCAGCAAGAGAAGGAAAAACACTTCTCAGTTTCAGTGTAAGTGCCCCATGGAATTTTCTACAGGAAAAATATCACTTTAGATCTGTCAGACAATAACATTTTATTACCTCAAGGATGTTATCTGAACCTGAGGTCTAATATCTAAATGAACTGCAGTTCAGATTATTTGAGATTTAGCAGAAAGACAGAGGGATGGAAAGTTTCATAGAAAGATTCTATGGGGAGAAGTCTCATTCATTTATTGTGGATAAATATGATGAAAAGGTATTCATATACCAAGTTTTAATAACTGTATGGTTAACAGGAGGAACAGTAGACAGCTTTGAGCAGTAGCTGACATACAGAACAGGAGAGTTGGAAGAGTAATATTTCCAAGAAGATTAATTTAATTTAAAGGCAGAATGTTTTTTGGCTATTGGAAAGTTCTCTGTTGTGTTGAGCAAAAGGATAGATATACTGGCTGAAAATAAACCTGTAAAAGTGAGGTAATGCATTTACTAAAACAACAATAATTGCTATATCAGGATGGATCATATATTAAAGGCAATAAAACTCTGATTAATAGCTGTCAGGTTATTTCTTTATTTTCTCAAATATTTATTTGAGCGCAACATACTATAAATACTTTAAAGAAAATGTTTATCTTATATTTGTACATGATTGCACTCAGTAATACATGGAAGAGCAGCCACTGAAGTGGGAGGATCATAAGCCCAATGTATGTGAAGAGAGAGAGCAATAAATTTGATTCTTCTCAGCATTTTTCTGTTACAGGTTTTGAGAAACTTGTTAGATTTTAGTACCTGCAAATGTAAATGAAACCAACATAAAATACCATACATAACCTTATTACTTTAAATAACATAGAAAATATGGATTGGAAGACTCGTGTGCATGTTCTTTTTTTCTGTCTTAGACCTGAATAAAGCTGTAAAGAAGGAATTAATGCTCTAGTAAGTCACTGTCAACTCTTGCAAGTCCATTTGGGAGAAAATTTGACACTCCATTTTTTTTTTCTTGTTGTCCTTCTATCTCCTACTCTCCTTTCTGTGTATGTTTATTATTTGCCTCATTTCTGTGAAAACAAATCAGGCTCCATTAATAAAAGCAAAAACTGTTTAAGGCCATCCATCTTACTCTTTCTCCTCAAAGGTTTGCTGCCACTTGTTCTATCACAGAGGACTGCAAAACTTTTTTGCTCCACATTGTTACCCTCTAAAGATAAAATGAATAAATTGCTTAAGAAGATGTTGAAAGACTCTTAATGGTGCATTTATGATCATAACATACGTATTTGTGAGACCTAAGGATTTTTATTCATTCTATTTTTGTTCAATGTAAAATCAAGATTAACTTCTTAGATTTTCTGGACATCCTCGTTGTATAAATTTAATTTTTTACTCCTTTTCCTTGTACAACTTCTGAAATCTGACAGTAAGAACATTTTTATTTTTGTCTCAAACCTCTTTTTTATTCTTTGTCCATCTATTTTTTTTTTTCCCCCTATGATGCTTCTTATAACTTTACCAGTTACTTTGTGTTCCATTTCATTACGTTATTTATTTTTGCTTTTTCTTTAGGGCAGGATATGTCTACTGCTATGCATCTGCACAGTTCCTACAATGGAGCTTTGATCCGGGTTGGATTGCTTAAGTGCCATTAACATAAACGTGGTTAACAAAAATAGTAGTTTCAGCTTAGTATTTTTCATGCTAAATCAGGTTCAAAACTAGAAGAATAAAAGTTTTTTTGTAAGAAACATAAACATCCATGTTGATTTCATAAGTGAAACTGATTCTGTTTTTGAAGAGCGGAAGAAATTTAAATAATACATCTGAAAGCAAAGTTCACTTCTGTTTCTATATTCTCAGAAGTGAATCATCAGATTAAACTAGCATGCCACAGTTTAGTGGTAAACCTCTAACACTACCAAATCTACATATGTAGATTTTGCTTTAATGTCACAGGCAACAGAATGTAATCAACTAACAAACAAAACAAGCAAACAGAAAATTCACATCCAAATAAACCAGAAAGAGGAGTTTATAGACACTCTACAGAACTGTTAGCTGTGCTATGCTTTTCAAAAGCTGGAATTTGTCCTACAGACATCTCAGAAGTTGCACATCTGTCCAAGAAGAATCATTGCACTTTATTTCTACTGTACATGTTTATCTTATATCTTATTCTTCATTACTGTTATGTACTATGCAAAATACATAAAGAAAAAAAGCAGTAATCAAACTATACATACTGTGAGCAGGGCTTTGTGAAGGCTGCAGTACTGTACAGAAGAAAGCCTTGAACAGATCTATCTCAAATTCAGGGTAATAATACATTTATTTCCTACCCACATTGCTCATGTAATCCACCAACTATTTTAGGAACGCCTAGATTCTTAAAAATACAGAAATTAAAGTGATTTCCTGATCAACCCTTACAGAAAGACACAAGTTTAAACATGAAAGCAACTATGAATGCTTTGGAGAGAAAAAAATAGAATGTAATGTTAATAATCCCTGTAATGTTAATAAGCTAACACCATGGGAGTGCTACAGATATCTAGGGGATATATGTATATAAGCTGCTCATTCAGTTTACGTGTTTGTCTTTTTCTTGGATGAGAAATAGTTGCTGTTTATTATTTCCTTAAATGCAACACAAGCATTTACTCATAATATCCAATCTGAGAACACCGTTCTTGTAACTGCTTATGAAAATCATAGATACAGAAATCAAAAGAAACTGTTTCAATCTGCTTGCATTTAAGGAAATAGGAAGTCTCTTTCCACCCTTGCGCATATTTAAGACTGTTTTCTGACAAACTGCTAGCTAAAGGCTTCAGTCTTTCTTTTTGTGCTTACTCCCTCAATGGAATAGCTGAGCTTTTGTAACTGTCCCTACTTTGAAGTTTTCTAGTGGATCCAGGTTGGTTTAAGTATCCTCTATTCCTCACTTCTGTCTTTTCTACCATTTTCTTCAAAAAGGAGCACGTTAAGAACATAAATTTCTATTCTGTTAAGAGTCTTCTCCTGCAGTTAGCTGGTTAGTAAATAATACTTTGCTCACTCACCTCACTCAACCTGCTGGCCACATTCTTTTTAATGCATCCCAGGATACCATTGGCCTTCTTGACCACAAGGCCACATTGCTGGTTTGTGGTCACCCTGCTGTCTACAGGGACACCCAGGCCCTGTTTGTAAGAGAATGTGATTGACTTCACTTCTTCCAGCAAAAAAAGAGAAGCAGGTCTAAGACATCTGTTTATCTCCAATTTAAACAACTTAATTTAGGTAGAATTATGTGTTTTACAGCTATTCACGTTGCTGTGAAAAGAAGCGCGGCTATACAAATAAGAAGTCGCGCGGCTCTGCCCTCGCAACTCCCCCCGCCCCGCGCAAGGAGGCGGCCCCCAGCCGCAGCCCCCAGCCGCAGCCCCCAGCCGCTCCCCCCCTCGCGCAGCGCCACTCCGAGGTGCCGCCTGCCGCAGCGACGGCGGCGGGGAGCCCTCGCGCCCAGAGGCGGCCTTCCCGGGGTCTGCCCTCTCCGCCCCCCTCCCACCTACCAGAGGGCAGCCGGCATCCGTCCGCAGAGCGGCGCACAGCCGGTGGCACCGCGCGCACAGCCTGCCTGCCTGCCTGCCGCCCTCCCTCGGACGAGGGTCCCCTTAGACGAAAGCACAGCCCCAGCCCGGCCGCTACCGCGAGGGACCGCGCCCGCGGCCGGAGCCCGGGGGCCGCGAGGAGGGAGGGCTGAGCGCCCGGTGACAGGCGAGGACGGCCCCCGCGCCGCTCCCTACCTCGCGCCGCTCTCCTCGCAGCCGGCGGCTCGCTTACCCTCGACCGCCGCCGCCCCCTCGCTCCGTTCCCCCGCCCTAACGCGGAGTTCAACGCGACCCCGCTAGCCGCGAGGCCCCGCCCCCCGCCCCGCACTGACGGCTCTCTCCGCCAATAGCGAAGAAGACGGCCGTCCTCGAGCTCCGCCCTCACCTCCTTCGACCAATAGGAGCTATCCGTGGTGCTGCCCCTCCGCCTTCCCGGCAGGCTCGGTTGGCTCGCAGCTGCCGAGCAACGGGCGCGGGGCTGCGGGTGGGGCCGCTGAGGGCGGTGGCCGGGCCCCCGCTGCGGGCCGGGGTTGGTGCCGCGGGATTGTGCCCGGGGCTTCTCGTTCGGGAGCTTTCGCCTCACAGATGGACGTTTTTTGTTCCCCTCCCCTTTTTCCCTCTTGGCTCAGCCATCAGGAGGATGGAAATATCTCCCGCACTCTCAAAGCTGTAATCTCGGCTTGCAGAAATGATAACTGGTATGTGAAGATGTTTCTAATTTTTTTGTTTCTTCACTTGTTTGTGAACCTAGGGTAGGGAGAAAGAACTGAAGTAACCTGCAGTGAGATTCTGTCACTTTTGTAACTCCTTAAGCATAGTCAAGAATGTATGTTTGTGAACTACTTTATTAAGATAGTCCTGGTGGAGTATACTTTATATCACTGGGAGTCCAGGATTTTCTGAACAGTTCTTAAATCAGAGTCTATTACTTACAGGGCCTGCCTTACAGCATAAGATCACATGGCAGTGCCTTCTGCTTTCAGTATTTTACCAGTGCTGTGGTACAACTGGGTCTGGTTAATACCTGTTCAGATACAAGACAGAGTAAGGAAAATGTGTTTATTATTTCAGATCAGCCCTTTTTTACAAGCTTGTCATTATCTTCAAGAGAACAGATTGATGCTTTTGTTTTCTGTAGCAGAAACGTTACGTATAGAAGAAAACAGCACTTCCAAAGAGCATCGCTTTTCTGAGGACTCTATGGATTCTGCACTTAATTCAGTAAATCTGTCAAGCCCAGCCCGTCAAAATTCCACTGAATATCGTACTTCGGGGAGTGCAGCATATTACAGGAATTCCTTTCAGCCAGTGACTGCTACCTCAAATTCAGCCCCGATCCTGCGCCGGCTGTCATTGAGCTCTGCTGGGAACAGCAGTTACTATGAAGTCAGTAGGAATCGA